>NC_056729.1:1572725461-1572815461 GCF_019279795.1 Protopterus annectens
AAAAAATAATCCTTGTTTTCCCGCCTCTCCTCGACTAGTTTAGACCAGTTTACAGGCATTGCTGTATTCTGGGCTGTGGTGTAGTTCCTGTGTTGTCCATTACCTTACTTGGATAGAAGGAAGTTTCTTTGCTCACCAGTGGGAGTGGGGAGTCTTGAGCAGCCTACCTGTCCCTGTAGGAAGTGACCTCAGCACAAGAGCTGTAGTAATTGGTTGTTTTGGACCATTTCTAGCTCTTTTGTAGTTCCCTATTTAAAATCCATGTTTGCACGGCTTTTTGCTTAAGCATAGCGCCGGTTAAACAAGGTTAAACTTCTTCTGGCTCCGCCAAGTCTGCTCTTCAAATTTTCCCTTAAGGAAGCTCTATCGACTACTCACTATATTATATGCCTAGCACTTGTTCTCAAAACGTCTCTACTAAGTAAGCACTCTCGTACTAAGTAAAGCACTACATCCACCTACCACCCCTGTGAATATCCACTTCCCTTAAAGACACAGCACTCCCTTATACTGTTCTAGCATGTTGAGTGGTAGATTACTGGCATCCTCTCCAGTTCAGCTGATTAATCTGGGTATCTTGAGACAACGCTACAATTGTCTCATGTACACAGACAACCCCCTCCTCCTCCCAACAAACACAAATACATGTGAGAGATGCAACTATATAGCCAAACTGGAGGCTGAACTCTCTCAACACAGGGCTGGCATGACCAGACAGGAGGAGATGGTAACCGCACACACAACAAACCCAGTCCCACATCGACCTACCCCAACTGCAAACTAAACACATAAAAACACAAAGACATACTCGGAGGCTCTAATAAAAAACTTACCAAAACAACAGAGGCTCCCAAAGCAGACATCCAAAAATCCACCACCTCAAAACAAAACACATGCAACACATACTTCAATAAATCAGTGTGTCAACCAATCACAGCCCTTAAGGCCAAACACCATGCCTGATACACTAGTAATAGGTGACTCTATAGTCAGACACACTGATGTCCCACTTACCAGGCTGAACAAGGAGAGGGTGACTGTGATTTGCCTATCTGGAGCTAGGATCCGCCACATAACACACATACTCAGGTCACTCCAAAGCAAGTACAAATATGACTCTGTCATTGTCCATGCTGGCGTGAATGACCTGAGACGTACCTCCCTGGACTACATAAAAAGAGACATAGAGGAGCTCTCCGATTATGTAGCCCAGGCTGGTATGACCCTGACCCTGAGCAGCATCTTGCCCTCACCAAGAATGATACCACAATACAAAGACAAGATGATCAGCTTTAATAATTGGCTCAAGTACTGGTGTCATTCTAAGGGGATCCAATGCCTGTCTGCCTGGGATGACATGTTGGACAAGCCACGCTGCTTCGCAAGGGATGGCTTACACCTGTCACCACTGAGCTTCCAGATATTGGCTAAGGCTCTTGCCACCCCCATAGTGCCTTTTTTAGGCAAGGCTCAAAAAACAAACCCACCTCCTTAGAAAACAAAAATGGAAAAAAACTAAGGGTAATGCTGCTCAATGCCAGAAGTCTAAATCTCAAGATGCAGGCACTCGATGCACTCCTCAGCATGGAGAACATTGACGTCTGTGCAGTAACTGAAACCTGGTTCAAGGCTCCTGAGAGCACCCCAGCACTACCAAGCTATACCTCGTATCATGCTTTTAGGCCCCAAAACCCGGGCCGAACCACAAAGGGAGGGGGAGTGTCCATATTCATCAAGGACACCCACACCTCCATGTTAGTAGCAACACATGAAGCATCAGAGACCATACAGGTGCAACTAACCATAGGCAAAACTGCTATACAACTGGTAGCATGTTACAGACCACCCTCCCAATCTCAGGAACCCCACTCAGCTTTCCTGAAGACATTGGAGGATATGAATGTATCACAAAATACCATCATACTGGGAGACTTCAACTACCCAAACATAGATTGGGTACATTATTCTAGCCCTAACACCCTAGCCCAAAGGTTCCTGGAATTCATAAATTCAAATGCACTGGAACAACTAGTCACCTCTCCCACTAGGGGAGATAATATACTAGACCTGATCATCACACACATGGGGACAAAATGCTCCACACTGGAGGTATACCCCTCACTAGTGAGATCAGACCACAAACTAATCACCCTGGATATACATATCCCACCCCCACCCCCAGCACAAAAGACCACAGTGAAAAACTTCTCAAAAGCAGACTTCACTCTTCTTAAGACTGAGATGGTATCCTTTAAGCCCTCTGGGCCAGTGGATACCACATCCCACAATGCCAAATCCTTCACAAATGCTTTCTATGGACATCTCCAAGAATGCATGGATCATGCAATCCCAAATAAATCCAAGTCCCTCTCCACCAAAGGCAAGCATCCTGTCTGGTGGACCTCAGCCATTAACAAATTGTATAACAAAAGAAGGAAGCTACTGCACGTCAGAGCAAAATCCCATAAAGGGAAGACATCTCTGATCAACATTAGCAGAAAACTACGTTCTCTCATAAAAACATCCAAAGCCAACTTTGAGAGAAAAATTACTAAGGACACTAAAGATAACCACAAAGCCTTCTTCAGCTATGTTAGAAACCTGGGTGGAAACCCTCAGATATGCTCAGAGTTAGTTCACAACAACAAAAAATACACTGAACCACAGATATTGCCAACATTCTGGCTGACAGGTTCAGTGCAAATTTCTCCCCTCCCTCACCCCCAAAAGAAGAAATACTTATCCCAGCTGAATGTAATCTCCCTGTCATCCCAGATGTCCAAGTGAGAACCGCCCTCAACAAAGCTAAAAACACAGCATCAATGGGACCTGACGATATCCTGGGTTGCGTGCTACGTGAACTCTAAGAGGAGCTAAACCCGCACATAAAAATGCTATTTAACCTTAGCCTTACTACAGGATATGTACCTGAACACTGGCATACAGCAACAGTGGTCCCACTCCACAAAGGGGGTACCTCTACAGACCCTGGGAACTACCGCCCCATAAGCTTAACCAGCCTGGTCTGCAAAGCTATGGAAAGAATCATTATGGAACTCATAAACAGAGACATAGGGGACCTAAAGACACTTGACTCCACCCAGTTCGGCTTTGTAAAGGGCAGATCCTGCCTTTTGAACCTGGTTGACATTTTCGAAACAGTCACTAGAGCCATTGATGAGGGCAAAGCAGTCCATACAGCCTACCTGGACTTGGCTAAGGCCTTCGACACAATATCCCACTCAGGCATCATAGATAAGCTCATCAGCTTAAACGTAAACCCTTATGTCACTAGATGGGTTGCAAACTGGCTAAAGGACAGAACCCATAAAGTTAAAATCGCTGGAGCAATGTCAGACTCAAAGCCAGTCACAAGTGGTATCCCACAGGGATCTGTCCTGGGACCCCTCTTGTTCGGCATTTATTTCTCAGATGTTAAAGCAAACATGGGAGGGTTGTGGCTGACAAAGTTCGCAGATGACTGCAAACTAGACGCCATAGTCGATACACCAGCGGACACATACATCCTACAAAAAGACCTCACAGAAACGGACAACTGGTGCTGGAGTCACGGCCTTAAACTAAATGCCAAAAAATGTATAGTCATCCCCTTTGGGAAAAACAAAGTACCCACAAATTATCACATAGACAGCAACCCACTGAGTACGTAAAAAGTAATCAGAGACCTAGGGACCCAAGTTGACAGCGACCTCTCATTTGACACCCACGTTGCCAAAGTGGTTAGAAAAACATTCTACCTTGCACACCTCATCATGAAGGGATTCACATCTAGATCCAAGGATGTCATTGTACCCCTATACTCCTCCCTCATCAGACCCATGATTGAGTACAATGCCCCATTTGGTATGTACCTCACCCGGCATTTACAACAGCTGGAGAGACCACAAAAGTACCTCACCAAGAGGATCAAGGGTCTCCAACATATGTCTTATTCTGCCAGACTAAAGAAACTTCATCTCTATTCAGTAGCATACCGCCTGCTCAGAGGTGATCTGTGCCTGACGTACAAGGCCATGTTCAATCAGGACCTGATGGACATGCTCCACCTCAAAAAATCCAAACCATCAGGACCACGAGAGCTAAAGACTTAAACCTCGGCACAAGTATGAATAGGACATGCTGGAGGGATAGATTCATAACCCAGAGGCTTCCCATGCTTTGGAACAAGATCCCAGTTCATATTAGGCAGAGCCCCTCACTGACTCTCTTCAACAGAAATCTTGATGAGTGGATGGGAGATCGTAAGTTTACCCCAGGGGTCACATCTGTGCCACTGCTAGGCAGAGGCACACTAAACTAATTCTATTATATAAGGGGATCTTCATTGTGTCACTACTAGACAGAGGCACAGTATTCTAAATTTATTCTGTACATTTTTGTACCATTTCATGGGGTGGCAAAAGCCACATCACTATGGCTAGGCTTACAAATGCCCCAGGGCAGATAGCCTAGTACTAAACTATGAAACTATGAAACTATGAACATCTTCTGTTATGGGTAAATGCAGCTTAGATGACTGCACTATATTCATTATTCTCATTGTTGCTGTAACTTTTAGGTTACATGGATTAACTACCAAAGCCTATCTAAGCTGGAATGAGGAAAGATATGGATCCATGATTCAAGGAAAGCTAGACCTGGACCATGAAAAGGAATCCAGATTGTAATGCTTTGAAATAGTATGTACAGAGGACCACATAGCTGCCTCTAGAATGCTTCTAGAGTCCACCCCTTTCCAGTACACCTCTGAAAAAGACATGGTTCTAGTAGGATTTGCCTTGATACTGCCTTGAATGGATTTGCCATGCTTGAAACCGTAAAAAGCAAGAGTTGCAGGCAACCACCTGGAAACTGTCTGTTTAGACACAGGGTGTCCTTTTTTGTCTGCGTATAATAAATAAAGAGCTATTCAGCTTTTCTAAAGGGCTTAGTTCTGTCAAGAGAGTTCCTGAGCTACTTACGAATGTCAAGAGTATGTAGAATCTTTCTTCATTGTTTTTTAGGTTCTGTGTAAAAAATTGGGAGACTGATGGCTTGATTCAAAGTAAACTCCAAAACCACGTAGGGCATGATTGAGGAGTTTGTTCTTAAAAAGATCCTTTCCCTGTGGACAGTCAGATAGGGCTCACCCACCATTAGAGCTTGCAAATCTGATTATCTTCTTTTTTATTTTTTATTTTACAGTTTGTTTTCTGGGATAGTTCACTGGGCGAAGAAGAACTCATTTTCAATGGAGTCCCGGGGAGAAAAGCTCCATGAACAACAATATGATATGAAGACAATGCATTTACATTTATGTAATACTATTGAAGAATGATGGTATTACACAATGTGACAAAACATCTATGATTGCAGTGAAAATACAGTCAAAAAAGCAAAAGGTAAAATTACACACACACACACACACACACACACACACACACACACACACACACACACACACACACACACACACACACACACACACACACACACACACACACACACACACACATAAATAAGTCAATTAAAATAAGAAAAATCCATTGGTGCATATTCCTGTTACACTTGTTACAATGTGAAATAAGACAGGGTTGTCATTACACTTTTACATGAAATCTTAGCAGAGTTAAAGTAGCATAGGCGGATATGAGGTGTTAATTGTTGAATGTCAGAAGTGTGGGACAATAAGAAAAAAAACGTAGAGTAAGAGTAGGAGTAAATGAGAAAAGTGACGATGGTAGTCTTCAGAGAAGCTCAGTATGATGAAGAGAAGAGAGAAGTAAAGGAGTGTGAGAAATGGGGAAAAAAGAGGTGAGTCATGTGGGATGAGAGCAAGAACATTCCCAGAGGGTTTTGTGATTTGAATGAAGCAGGGTCTTAAAGGTAGAGTGGTCATCTGTAGTACGAATAAGACCCCAAAAGTACTTCACCAAGAGGATCAAAGGGCTCAAACAGATGCCATATGCTGCCCGGTTAAAGAAACTCCAGCTCTACTCAGTGGCATACCGCCTGCTCAGAGGCGATCTGTGCCTGACGTATAAAGCCATGTCCAACCCGGAATTAATGGACATGCTGCACCTCAGAAAATCCAAATCCCATTGAGCTACGCGCTCGAGAGACTTGAACCTCAGCACTGAAATAAATAGGACATGCTGGAGGGACAGATTCATAACCCAGAGGCTCCCTTCATTCTGGAATAAAATCTCAGTCCAGGTTAGGCAGAGTCCCTCATTGACTGTCTTCAAGAGGAATCTTAATGAGTGGATGGGAGATCATAGGTTTACCCCGGGTATCACTTCTGTGTCACTGTTAGACAGAGGCACAGTATACTAACCTCGAAAAAGGGCATAGCAAAATTCATTTAAAATGGGTGGCGAAAGCCAAACACACTCTGGCTAGGCTTATAAATGCCCTAGGGCAGATAGCCTAGTATGAACCTATGAACCTATGAACCTATGGCAGGGGGTTCCAGAGGTGAGGTAGGGAAATGGATAGCAGGTGTTTGCCTGGAGGATGAGCAGGTGTGTGCAGTTCAATCAAATTCTGGTTATTGGATCTTAGACGTCTGTTGGGTAGGTGCATTTTGAATGAGGAGGCAAGAAAGGAGCAGATGGAGGGATTAAAGATGAGTTTATGGGCATGAGTAAGTTGAATGTAGGTAAGATGGTTGGGCAGTTCAAGCCAATTTAGTTTGTGTCGGGCATTGCAGTGGTGGGAGGAGGATTTTTAGCCGGTAGCAAACTTAGAAATTTTGTTATAACAAGAGGATAGCTTTGCTTTTAGGGAAGATCGAAGGTTGGTAAGAAGTGGGGCACCATATAGGAGAGAAGGAATGAGGAAGGTATTAGAGAGTACAAGTTTAGTAGTGGGAGTGATATAGCGGTTATAGCGGTAGAGCGTACCTAGTTTCTGGTGAGTTTTCTTTATATTGGTTAGTAGATGGGTATCAGACTTTAACTATTCATCAATAAGGACTCCCAGAAGCTTTACATGGGAGTCTACCTCGAGTGAGGTATTGTTTTGACTAGTAATGGAGAATGAGTTCTTGTCTATAGTAGTACTTTTTGAAGGGGTGAATAACACGATTTTAGTTTTTGACACTGCGTCTTCTTTGTGGAGACATGCGTGAATGGGCGTACCTTCATTGAAGCTTGTGCGTCAGAGCTGGGAACTCGGTACGTAAAAATCTACTGCCAATCATTAGCAGACCGGACTTCCGCTGTGGCGACCCCTAACCGGGAAAAGCCGAAAGATATAACAACAACACTGTGAGTGATAGGTGGTTGTCTGTCATCCAAAGTTCGGTATAAGAGAAAGCATCCTGAGTTCATTTTAAGTGAGCGGAGGTGGAAGTGGCAGAGCGGATGATCATAGAGTCATCTGCGTATTGAATCAGTTTAGCACTAGGAATGTTTTGGTGGAAGTCATTTATGAAAGTTTTGAACAGTAGGGGACCCAATATGGAACCCTGGGGTATGCCTGTAGGTGTGTTAAGGAAGGAGGAGGTGGCTATTTTCCATTTGACAGCTTGTTGTCTGTCAGAGAGGTAACTAGAAAACCAGATGACAGTGGGATAGGTTTAGATTAGAGAGTTTAGATAGGAAAAGGTTATGAGAGATAGTGTCAAAGGCCTTGGATAAGTCCAGAAGCAGGGTGGACACTAGACAGCCAGAATCCCGGGCTTTCTTGATGGTTTCAAGGAAGGAGATGAGAGCAGTCATGGTACTGTGGCCAGGTCTAAAACCATGTTGTGTGGGGTAAGTATGTGGTTGTCTGTGTGGTAGGGTAGAAGTTGAAGGTGGATACACTTTTTAGAACTTTTAAGATAAAGGATAAGATAGCGATTGGCCGGAAAATGGAAATGTTGTTGTTATTACTTCCTTTGTGAAGGGGAATTATATAGGCCTTTTTCCAGAGTAGGGGTACATAGTTTTCTTGGATGTAGTGGTTTATTAGAATGGAGTTGGGAAAGGTGATGGCATCAGCGGCAATTTTGAGGAAGTAGGAAGGAAGGTCATCTGGGGCATTTCAGCATAGTTTCAGTTTCCGAAGTAGTGTTTTTATGGTGGAGATAGGAATGGGTTTGATAGTGAAGGAAGGGGGTTGGGAGGTGGTAGTGTTAGGGGAGGGAGAGATAGAAGGAGGTGGAAGTGAAGCTTTGTTGGGGAAGGATGTAGTTATTTTGGCTACAGAATCAATAAAGAAGGAGTTAAATTGAGTGGCTAAGGAGAGGTCTGGGACATCTGGGTCAGGGCAGGGGTTGTCTCTTTTGCCAGGGTTGAGGAGAGCGGAGATGCCACTCCATAATTTTTTAGGGTTGGTCTTGTGGTTATTTTGAAGGGTGGAGAAGTAGGATTTGCAGGGTCTATATCAGTCCGTCAAAACGGCTGAATATCGAATGCCAGATGTTCGAACTGTAAAGTTTGAACACTGGTAATCACGAAGCCGCAGCACACCAAATTCTTTCCCAGGGAAAGAATTTGGTGGGCCATTTCTGTGGCTTCATGAGTATCAGGGCTGTGGTGGGGAGTTACGGGTCAGGTTGAGGTAAGTGTGCAAATATGTGGATGTTAGGGCACGGGTTAGGTGAGTTAGGGTTAGGGCGCGGGTGAAGTGGTTGTGCGATAGTGAAAGACTTTAGGGTTAGGGCGGGATAGGTGAGTTAGGGTTAGGGAGCGGGTAAGGTGAGTGCGTGGTATTTACGGACCTTAGGGTTAGGGGTGGGTTAAGGTAAGTGGATAGCTAGTAGTGTAAGTATGGTTTAGTGTAGGGTTTTGTGAAGTGTATGTGTGTGGATTATGTATTTTGGTGTGCTTGTGTTGTGTGTATGTTTGTTGGAACAGCAAATTTTTTCCCCGGGAAAAAATTTGTTGTTTTGAGTGTTCAATGTTGTGGTGTTTTGGGTGAAATGGTTCGATATTAGAACATTCGTAGTAATACTTCAATGTTCTAATATAGACCCAGATTTGCAGTCGGATGCAACAAGTTTTTTCATTTTCTTACTTAGTAACTTATATTCAGTCAGGATGGTATGAGTTTTATTTTTCTGGTAATGTTTCCAGGCTTTGTCACAGAGATGCATAATGGTTGTACTTTCTTTGCTTAACCATGGGACAGTTTTACTTTTAATTCTTTTGGTTCTGGAGGGAGCAAGGATATTTAACAGGTCTAAGAATGTAGTATTAAAGTAGGCTACTGCATTATCTAGGGAGAAGGTTTTTAGAGGACTCCAGTTTATGTGTTTTAGAGAGCTCGAGAAGGTTTCAGGGTTGAAGTTTTTGAAAGTGTGGGGGGAGATATAAGTGTGGAATAGTTGTAAGGAGGAGGGAAGGCAGCGAGCGAAAGAAGTAAGATGATCGCTAGGAGTGTCGGGTAGGATACCGCTGTCAGAGATGTATTGGGGGTGAGAAACAAGAATCCAGTCAGAGTAGTACCAGAGGAGAAGTGTTTTGAGGGCTGGGTAGTAGAGTTTATTAGTTGTGAGAAGTTGTATAAGTTTATGTTGTGTGGAGAAGTAGGAGATTGAATATCGGTCCAGTTAATATTAATGTCACCGAGGATTATGGTCTCGTTGGTAATGTTAGAGGAGAACCAGGAGAGGATAGCCTCCAGAATGGGGATATTGTCTCCTGGGGGAATGTAAAGAGCAGCTATACATATGTGTTTGTTTCTATTCATCTGGAGGAGGGCCAGGGTTAGTTCGGCATTGGTGAATTGGGGTATGGGTTTGGTGAAGGGAGTAACTGTAAGGGAGGACAAGTAGAGAAGAGCTACTCCGCCACCTTTTTTGAGGGTCCTGTCATTTGTAATTATATTGTAGTTGGGGGGAGTGATTTCAGGATCTTTTATGTGTGGCTTTAACCAGGTTTCAGTAATGGATAGGATATCTAGGTGGTTATGATGGAGCCAGGCATGGAAGTTTGGAATCATGTTACATAAGCTTCGAGCATTCAATGTAGGGAAAGGAGGGATTTGCAGGATGAGGGGGGAGAGGGAAGGGATGGGTTTGAATGAAGAGAGGGAGAGAGACCAGGTTTTGGGTGAATGTCACCAGAGAGAAGGTTGGTAATAAGTTGATGAATATGGGAAAAGAGGAATTTAGAGTGCTTAGTGTCCGTTTGAGAGTTGGGTGTTGTCTTATAGTAGTGTTGTTAGGGATTGGGGATGAGAGGCAGTGAACATGAATGAGTTTATAAGGGAACAGGAGGTGCTATTGAAGAAATAGAGATGAGGGGATATAGTGGTTGTGGGGTGTTTAACATATGTGGGGTATATAGAAGTTAGATGAAAGGAGGGAGAGTGATTAGAATTTGGAGGACTGGTGAGAAGGTGAAAGTAGGTTAGGAAGAGAAGAAGAAGAGGAAGGAGTACAAAAGAGGTGGGTTTTAGAGGCATAATGGTGATTGAATATTGTGGTATTGGGGAAATTGCAGTGGAGTGGGGAGTAGAGTGCCTATGTGATTAGTTAAGCTAGTTCTAAAGTAGAAGATAACTAAGGGGAGTTGGGTGGGATTGTGTGGGTGGGGCTGATGAGCTTGTGATTGGACCTTTTGGGCGTGGGAGCGGTGCTATGGCTATAAGTGTGGATGGTGAAAAATGATTGGTATTGAGGGAAGATACATTCTTGTTTGTTAAGGTATTGGTGTCTTACAATGTCACATATTCAATGTTAGAAGTTATGTATGAAATGTGTGGGGTATTTATCAGGTATGTTTCTATTGGGTAGTCATTTATCAGTTATTGATACCATTTGGTAACAGAAGGGAATAAAAGAGAAATGGAAGATGTATGTGTGTGCGGGTGGCTGCTTACAAGCCAAAGCTGAGTGCTCTCCAGGGGATAATGAATATTAGCTCAATCAGGTAGACGCATACACAAAGTTAACTTTAGCTGTTTGTGTTTGCAGACAGTGCAGACCCAGACTGCACTTTTCATATAACAATGTATCCACCGGTCGAGTTAAGGATAAAAGTATTATTGCAGCTGATTACTTAGAGTGGTGTTAACTCTACAAAAGAAAAGTACAGAGAGGAGTAAGCATTTTTCAGATGGTAAAGATACATTATAAAGACTACAAAACAAACTGTGCAAATAGCTACTGCATACAGGAAAATATGTCTTGAATCAACTACTTGTATATGGAGATATTGAGCCAATTGGAAAAACACATCAGTGAGAAGGGACCTCAGCTGACAGGTATGCAGTCACAGATAAAAATATAGTGAGCAACACTCTGTCCTGGGTCTCTAATGTGATTCTATGCACTACTTACACCACAATTATACAGATATAATTAGACACCAGTATGAGCTGTTTATGCACAACACATATACAGGAATATTATTAGTTAACAAGGTGCAACTATGCAAATAGCACATACTAATACACTAAACAACTTGGTGCAGACAAACATAAGCCAGCATGTCATAGTAACCTCCAGTAATGCAGCATAAATCATATTAGATGTCTGTGTAACACGATTCAAGATAAATATGCATATACAGTTGTAAAACACTTACTGGAGAGACACTGAGCTCTTCATGGGGCCTGTAGCAGGGTGGTTGTAGTTTTTAAAATGGTGCCTGCCACAGATAATATCTAGCAGAAGTCATAGCAATGATGAGTACAGTTTTTCAAGTCCAGAACCTTAAAAAAAGCATGATGTGCATAGGTTCATAAGTATATATAATGACCACTGGGACCTGTATAAACCTAGCTATTCAACCTGAATGTGTTCCATGGGCTATTTTGCATTACAGGTTGTTTTAAGAGGTATATATTATTTAGGGCATGATTTAACTGCTGCCTCTGTCCATCAGAGACAAAGGTGTCAGAAGAGGTATGAATTTCTGACTTCCAATCCACTGGTCCTGGTTATACTTGAATAGGGTTAAGAAAAGGCTCTGCTTCACATGGATCAGAAGTCTATTCCAAACAATGGGAATTTTGTGAGATGCATACCTATCCTGCCAACATGTCTTGTTTAAATTGCAAGTACAATATTAATCCTTGGATCTAGTAGTTCTGATGTTGCTCATTTTGCAGATATGCAAAAGGTCCCTTATGGCAGGATCCAAGGACACCTTGTATGCCAGGCATAAATCGCCTGTCAGCAGTCTGTAGAAAACAGAGTATAAGAATAGGTCTTTCAGGTGATCTGCAAAGAGCATTGTGTTTACACCCTGTATTCATTTTGTGAGGAACTTCTTTGGATGTTCCAGTCATTGCATGTTCCTGGTCAGGTACATACTGAAGGCAACATTATATTCAGTGATGGGTTTGATGAGGTCTGAGTATAGTGGCACAATGATTTCTCTGGACCTAAATGCCATGCCTTTACATATAAGGTGAGTAACGTAGAATGATTTTTGTAAGACCTTAGACAGATGCTGCTCAAAAACACCTTACTATCTACATGATTCCCTAAAACCCTTACAATTGGGTATACTTATAGGGGTGTTTCACATATGAGATAGTTCCTTTGGGTGGCTTACTTCCTAAATGGTACTACTATGAATGTCTTGGCATTGAGTTTTAAGCCGTGGCTTTGACACCATTCATCTGTCTGTGTTAGACCATCCTGAAAATGTTAGTACCCTGGGGTGGGGGGAGTCTATGATTGCTTCCAGCTCATAGGTTCATAGGTTCATAGGTTGGTACTAGGCTATCGGCCCTAGGCCCTATACAAGCCAAGCCATAACAATTCCCTGGCTATTTCTTCCCACACTATTTACTTCCCTGGACCCCTGTCTAGCAGGGTGACTGACATGATCCCTGGGGTGAATTTCCTTTCTCCCATCCAATCATCAAGGTTCCTTTTGAAGCGGGCCAAAAAGGTGGTCTGCTTGACATGTATGGGCAGTCTATTCCAGAGTCTGGGGAGTCTCTGGGTCAGGAACCTATCCCTCCAGCATGTTTTGTTAATTGTGATGACAAGATTTAGATCCCTGGAGCATGTGGCTCTGAGGGATTGGGATTTCTTTAAGTGTAACATGTCCAACAGCTCTGGGTTTGACATGGCCTTGTATGTTAAGCAGAGATCACCTCAGAGTAGACGATATGCGACAGAGTATAGCTGGTGTTTTTTAAGGTGGTCAGCATAGGGCATCTGCTTTAGGCCTGTGATTCTTTTAGTGAGGTATTTCTGTGGCCTTTCCAGTTATTGCAGATGTCTTGAGAGGTACATACCAAATGGGGTGTTGTATTCTATAATGGGGCCAATGAAGGATGAGTATAGTTTGACAATTACCTCCTTTCTTCTGGATGAAAAGCCCTTAGTGATGAGGTGTGCCACATAGAAGGATTTCCTGACTGTTGTGGTGATGTGGTTATTGAAGGTGAGACCACTGTCCACCTGTGTCCCTAAGTCTCTTATCACACTTTCGGTGTTCAGTGTACTGACACCTATGTGATAATTCATGGGTACATGTTTTTCCCAAAGGGGATAACTATACATTTCTTGGCATTGAGCTTGAGCCCATGGCTCTGGCACCAAGCATCTGTTTCTGTAAGGCCCTTTTGTAGAGTATCCACATCATTTGGGGATTCAGTAATGGCTCCCTGTTTGCAGTCATCTGCAAACTTTGTTAGCCAGAGTCCCTTAGTGTTGGCCTGTACTTTAGAGAAGTAGATGCCAAACAAGAGAGGTTCCAGGACTGAACCCTGAGGTACTCAACTTGTCACTTGTCTGGAGCTGGATTTGGAGTCAGCTACTTTTACAGTGTGGGTTCTGTCAGTAAGCCAGTTGGCAACCCATCAAGTGATGTAGGGATTAATGCCCAGCTTAGTAAGTTTATCTATGATTCCAGAGTGGGGGATGGTGTCAAAGGCCTTGGCAAGGTCCAGATAGGCTGTGTGGACTGCCTTACCCTCATCCACAGCTCTGGAGTCTGATTCAAAGAAGTCAATAAGGTTCAGGAGACAAGATCGGCCCTTCACAAACCCAAACTGGGTGGGGTCCAGTGTTTTAAGGTTGCCAATGTCTTTGTTTATAAGTTCCATGATAATACATTCCATGGCCTTGCAGATCAGGCTCATCAGACTGATGGGGCGGTAGTTCCCGGGATCCAAAGTGGAGTGGGATAACTGTTGCTGTGCGCCACTCAGTGGGCACGAAGCTTGAGGTGAGGGTATCATTAAACATGACACTTAGGTGAGGTGCCAGTTCATTTTGTAGTTCATGTAGTACACAGCCCGAGATGTCATCTGGTCCCATGGATGCTGTATTCTTAGATTTGGAGAGTGCGTTTTTTACCTGTGTGGCTGTTATTACTGGAATTTGGCAATCTTCCAGTATTGAGATGGGGCATTTAGGGGGTGAGAGGGGGGTGAAGTTGGCACTGAATTGATCTGCAAGGATATTGGCAATATCCTTGGGATCAGTATATTTAATGCCATTCTGTTGTAGCTCAGAGCAGATCTGAGCATTGCCATTTAGATTCTTGACATAGTTCTAGAATGCCTTATGGTTGTCTTTGGAATCTTTGGCAATTTTATTTTCGTAACTAGCTTTGGAGGATTTTATGAGGGATCTCAGCTTCTTAATGAGGCTGGTACGGGAGTTTTTTGCATCCTGGGATTTTCCTCTTTTCTGCAACAGTTTTTTCCTTTTGCTGTAAAGTTTGTTTATGGCAGGGGACCACCAGATTGGCTTCCTTTTTTTGGAGGAGAGCATCTTGGTTCTATTTGGGATAGCACGAGTCATGCATGAGTGGATGTGCTCGTACAGTGCCTTAGTGTAGGACTCAGCAGTCGAACTTTCAATTCCCGTCTGCATGTTTGTAACTTCTGACTTGAGTAGCATGAAGTTGGCCTTGGAGAAGTTTTTTATGGAAGTTTCCTTACTGGAATCATATGCAAACCTGGAAAGTCAGAGGCCCTTAACATTGGTCTACCATTCCAAGAAACAAACACGAAAGAGGAGCAGACTCAATGCACATTCCTAAGGGACTCCACTGGTGATCAGCCTCTTTATGGATGTCTATTCAGTCCTATTCCGTCCTAATCTTCTGGTTCCTATCTGTGACCCAACTGGCCATCCAGAATGTTACAAAGTAGTTTAGTCCTAATTTCATGAGTTTTCTTACAATGCAAAAGTGGGGTATTATATTACCTGCCTTAACTAGGTCAAGCTGGGCAGTATGCACTGTTTTGCCCTCATCCATTGGCTTGGTGCCCTTCTGAAAGAAGTCCACCAGGTTCAGTAGGCATATCCTGCTTTTGAATAAGCCAAACTGGGTTTGGTCCAGTGTCTGAAGGTTTCCTATGTCATTGTTAATTGTTAATCATTTCCATGATAATTCTTTCCATAGCTTTGCATACGGGACTAGTCAGACTAATGTGTCTGTACTTCCTGGAATCCACTGATGGCCTGCCTTTGATCAGAGGTATGACCATTGTGGTCCCCATTTGTGGTTCTCAAAGCCTTGTTGTTGGCTATAGTTGAATATTGACCCCAGTGACCCTAATAGGTCATATTTCAGGGTATTTAGGAGGCTTCCTGGGATATTATCAGGGGGTATCAAAGCAGTATTCTTTACCTTAAAGAGTGCCTTTACAACCTGCTGCCTATTGATAGCTGGAAGGGTTATTTGGCTGCTGCCAAAGATATTGTCTAAAACTAAATGCAAAAAAGTGCACTATTATTCTCTTTGGAAAAGTTGAATTCCCCACTAACTACAGTATTGAAAACAAGAAACAACAGTAGATTCCATTCCACAATAAAATTTATTACTTGTCTTAGCACCTCCGCCACAACAGCATTCAAAGAGTACAAAATTACAAAAAAACACATTCCCCTATTTATACATCACCAACAGTCATTTAATTAATTAATCAATCAATTAAACAAATACTTTAAAATTTAAAGCAAACTTCTCCAATTAACTTCTCTATTCAAGCCTCTTTGTGTTAGTGTATCAAACTTCAATATACATACAGTTTCTTTATACAATAAAACATTTTTAATTAATCTTTCATCCCCCTTCCTAATGAACAGTTCTTCCAGAATTGTAGCTTGTAATAAATTAGCATCATTATTATGTTTTTCCCCAAAATGAGATGCTATAGGGCTTTCCAGTCTCCCTTTCTTAATATCTCTAATGTGTTCCTGCAACCTAATTCTAAATTTCCTCTTAGTTTCCCCAATATAGAAAAGGTTGCAGGGACATCTCAGGCAATAAATTACACCTGCTGTGTCACGTGTAAAGTGATTGTGTGGTCTAAATATTTTACCATTAATCCTAGAGAAACTCGATTTAATATGAGAACATATGTTACAATTATTACAAGGTATGGTACCCAAAGATACTAGGGAAATAGAAGGACTAATTATTGGTGCAATAAAATAAACTTTAACCTGTTTATCCCCCAAATTCTGTCCTCTCTTATAAGCCACATAGGGTAAATCAGAAAAAATCCTATGTAGCAATTCATCTTTATGTAAAAATTTCCAATAATGCTTTATTAGTTCCCAAATCCTGGTGCTTAAAATGTTGTAAGTAGTCACAAAAAACATTTTATCTTTCTCAACCGAAGAATTAATATTGCTAACACTAATGTGCCTTTTTCTACTATTAATATTATATTTATTAAGGTTACGCTGTATTAATTTATCGATAGACCCATGAATTAAGTTCTCACTATATCCTCTCTGTAAGAACATAAATAAAGTTTGACCAATTTGCTTTTGTAAATCTAATCTATTATTACAAAGCCTAGACAATCTAATCATCTCCCCATAAGATAAAGATTGAATAGTATGAACCGGATGGCAACTAGTACCAAATAAGCACTGGTTGCCATCCCCAAATTTTCGATGAATTGTAGTTTCAGTACAGCCCTCTTTCATTTCAGATAGATGAATATCCAAGAAATTAACCTCTGTGCCACATTGTAAACCATCAAATTTAATATTGTAAACATTATCATTTAATTCTGAAAAAAATATTGGTACTGCATCTAATCCTCCATCACAAACAAAAATCAAATCATCAATGTATCTAAAATAAAATAAAACATGTTGTTGTACAAATTAATTTTTATATATATAATCCAGCTCAAACCTAGCCATAAAGAGATTCGCATACATGGGGGCAAATGGTGCCCCCATGGCTGTACCTCTTAGCTGATGGTAAACAACTTCATCAAAACTAAAATAGTTATGAAGCAAACAGAAGTGAGTTAATTCATTAATATAATGAGAACTCGGACTATCATCTAAAAATATTGCAAGGCTCGTATTCCATCACTATGTCTAATATTGGTATATAGACTACATACATCCATGGTTATCCAAAACATGTTCTGATTCCAATGGATGTCCGAAATTTTGTCAATAAAATCAAATGAGTCTCTGATATAAGAATCCAGTCTCTCAACATGAGGTAATAGATAACTATGTATCAAAATTCCAATATTGTGTAAGAAATAATTTACAGCAGATACAATAGGACGCCCCAGGGTGTTAACATTATCTTTATGCAACTTTGGAAGACAGTAAAAAGTGGCTAAATTGCAATTATCTAAGTTAAATTTAGTATCCAAGTCCTTCTTAGAAAAATACCCCAAGCGCACTCCCTTTTCAATCAGTACAGAAAAATCTTGCATAGCATTCAAATATGTAGTAATCTCACATGTTTCATAAGTTAAATTATCACTTAAATATTGCATACACATACTATAGTACTGTGTATAATGAAGCACCACTATTTTGTTACCTTTATCAGAAGGCTTAATAATTAAATCATTCCTAGTTGCAAGATTCCTAAGAGCAAGCCATTCATTCTTAGTCATATTATATTGAAAGGAAGTATGACTATGCTCCTCAACAAGTTCCTGTATAGAAAAGTTGAGCATTTCTGAAAAATGTGTAACAGTACTATTAACATAAGGGGGTATAAATTTACTTTGAAAATGAATTCCACTAGTATCTAACAAAGCATAATCATTTGGAGATGTGTTAACATCAAAATCATCAGATATACAAGAAAAGAAACTGTCACCTTCACTATCAGTTTCCAAACTATATTCTGGATTAATATTTCTTGACTGTTTATCCCCTTGCACATCAAAAAAACATTTGAGATGTAATTTCCTAATCAATTTAAAAACATCTTCTTTAATTAAATATAACCTAGGAACTACAGTCGGTACAAACTTTAAACCAAGACGAAGAACAGCAACCTGTTCATCGGTTAAAACACATCCAGATAAATTCACAACATTTGAAACATTTGAAACAGTATTTGAAAAAGAGCAGCCTAAGGGAGAAAAATCAGTTCCATCTACCTCATTTGTAAGGCTGTTTAAATTGTCCTTCACTTGCTGCAGGATTGAAGCCAATTCCCTTCTTCTTGTTTCCCCTTTTGGCGCCTTCTCCATTATGGCAAAAACGTTGCTGATAAGATTCAGGTTCTTGTGCTGCAGGCAATGGGGGAAAATCATGGACATCATTCTCAGAGTCTGTAGTATAACCTACCCCATCTGAGGAGGCAAAATATACAGAAAACTGTTTTTTATTACCTGCAGTTTTCGCATATTGTCCAAAACGAGCATTATGTTTGTTTCTCCATAGAAAAGCACGCCCATTTCCGTAATCACATAGATCACGTTTAATTTTATGTAATTTAAGGGGGATTTGCTCATTTTCAAACTTGTTCAATTTTTCTTTTAAGTTTTTAAAGATGTCATTAAGTTTTAAATTACTCACTGGGTTCAAAAGTTGTGTATGAATCACGTTTAAATCATTCTTCAATTTAGAATGTAATAACTGCTCCCTTTCTACCAACATGTTTACCCACTCCATAGCACAAGTATGTGCTGCAGCTAACCAGCGATCCTTAAAAGCTTCCTCTGTAGTGTCCACTGGATCAAACAGAGTAGCTGGGCTCTTGAAAGCTCTCAATCCTCGGGGGGGGGGGGTTGATATTCAGTTACGTATATTTCACTAAGCCCAGTAAATTAAAATGGCAGCGTGTTTCACGGAAAATAAATTTTCAAAGCTGTCGATATTATCTTGCACTTCTTGTGGAAAAGAGGGATTCAAAGTATCACCAATGCCACCAAAAGGATTGTTATGTCTCTGCATTCTATCCTCCATAAACTTTGACACAAAATTAGAAAGTATTAACTCACCATTGTTCGAAAAATGAGCAGTTCCAGAGACACTAGCAACTCCAGCAGCATGAATAGGAGTGGGTAAAACAATCAGAGCAGAACCTAAAGTACCATGGACCACAAAGTTATCCATGGTTTTCTGTAGCACCATACCCGATGTAGCCGATGTGCCTGAAACCGGTAGGGAAGCAGTCAAGTCCTCATGAAACACCCGGGAAATTTTCTGTAAGGAATCTGAATCCATGAGTAAACACCAAAATCACACCAACAGCAAAGCCAGCAAAATAATCCAAAAAACAACAGTAGATTCAGTTCCACAATAAAATTTATTACTAGTCTTAGCACCTCGGCCACAACAGCCTTCAAAGAGTACAAACTTACAAAAAACACATTCCCCTATTTATACATCACCTGCGGTATTAAAAACACCCCAAGCTCAAACCCAGTAGTGCAAGACCTATGGACACAGATAGACAGCAATCTGAACTTCGACCACCAAGTTTCCTTTTTGGTAAGGAAAGCATTCTTCATTGTGCATCTCATAGGTAAGGGCATCACATCCAGGTCTAAGGATGTTATAGCCCTCACTGTACTTGACTCTCATCAGACCACTAATAAAGTACAATATTTCCTTTCACATGTATCTCAAAATACAGCTGCAGCAGCTGGAGAGACCACAGAGTTCCTCACCTTGAAAATACTGGGCCTCCAAACCATGACGTACATGGATAGACTAAAAGCCCTGTCACTGTACTGTGTATCGTATAGGCTGCTGAGAGGAGATTTGTGCCTGGCCTACAGGGCAGTCTCCAACCCTACCTTGATGGATATGCTTCACAACACAAATCTAATGGCACAAGTGTCAATCTCTCTAGGGATCTTAACCTAGCCTATGACATTAACACGAGATGAATATGTCTCCCAGAGATTGCCACTCCTCTGGAACAAACTTCCAATTCATGTGAAGCAGAGCTCCTCACCGATGCTATTCAAGTGCAACTTTGAGAAATGGATGGGAGACCACAAATTCACCTCTGGGTTGGCACCCATGTCCTTCATCTCATGGACATGGGGAGTCAGTATTGAACATAGACTAGCTGTGCAAAATACCTTCACTTAATAAGGACAAATGGAGAAACTTGGGGTTAACATGGCTAGCCTAGTAACCTCCTATGAAGCTATAAATCTATGAAGATGGTATTTCCTGGGGGGCAGCTGGGGGTCACAGGTTGGTAAATTGGAAGCTGAATTTGTCACCCAGAAAATTTGCTGTATCTCCCAGTTCTGGGAATGTGGCTTCATTTAGTTTGGCATACTGTTGTGTGCTGCCTTTGAGGTTTCTGACATAGCTGAAGAAGACCTTATGGTTGTCCTTGGACTTGGATGCAATCTTTACCTAAAATTTTATTTTGCTGGACTTATTTAGTAATGTGAGTTATCTATTCAGTTTGATGAGAGAGTTACTTATCATTTTTGATGTCACTTCTGATAGGCACAGCCTTCTCTATGCTGTTATTGACATAGCTGTATCAAGCTTCACTGAACAAGTCTGCATAAGCTGCTGTATTATCTGGGTTTGGAGGGCCCTGACATTTTGACAGGTTATAACTTATGAGTTTACTGGGGTACAGAGCTGATTTTTATTTTGAAGGAGACCTTACCAGAAAGGACATGATACTAGTGGGGTTGCAGTGTTTCCCCAAATTTGTGAGTATCAGATGTCAAATCCAATATGTTTGTACCTCTTGTAAGTGTCTGCTCTATGTGGTCCAGGGTGTTTTTGTTTATGTATACAAAGTCTAGAAACCTCTGCAACTGCAAATTTGGGGTCATGTAGGATGCCCACTTTATAGAAGGATATGTAAAGTCCCCCATGACTATGGTATTTGGTCAAATGATGAGTGTCTTCAATAGGTCTAAGTTTGAACTATGGGTTTCATGGAATATAGAGGGTGACCTGTAGCTAGCTGGGATATGGTGTGAGACTTTGTCCATGGTAATCTGGATGTGAAGGAATTCCAACTCATCATTACCTGTATAACCCACCTTGAGGTATGCTTGCTACTGATATAGATCAAGATACCTCCACCAGAGGCATAGCTAGGGTTGAGTGAAGGGGGCAACTGCCCAGGGAGCAAAATATTAGGGGGCACGGTTGGCTGATCCCAATCACTATTTAAAGTCTGTATTGCATTTATGGTCAAAACTGAGTGCTGTAGTGTTCCCTGTGGGGTCTAAACTGTAGTACTCCATGTAGAGTATAAACTGTAGCAAGTGCTTGCCACATTGCAGAAAACAGTTTCCTACAGTTTAAAACATTTCCTTTTTTAACTAAAACCTGAGTACTGTAGTGCTGCATGCAGAATATAAACTGTAGCAACTGCTTGCTATACTGTAGCAAGCAGTTTGCTACAGCTTAAAAGTAAAATAAATAAGTTTTTTTAACTAAAACCTGAGCACTGCAGCATCTGCTTGCTACATTTACAGCAAGTAATTTGCTTCAAATTAAAACAAAAAAAGAAAAAAAAAAAGAAATAGTGAGGAAGGAAGTGGGGCAGGAGGGAGGGGAAGTTTATCTGGTCATCTGATTGCTGTGCTAGTAAAAAAAGCATGGTTTGGGTATTGTAGTAGAGGAATCCAACTGACTACCCGAAGTAGTTCTTTTTTTTGGCCTTCAATGAAGAGCTATGCCTCTGCCTCCACATTTAGTCCATGACTGTACAGTTCCTGGTCTAAATGTATGGAAGGCACTGAAGCCTTGCACTTCTGCAGTTTTAAATGATGTGTCAGTAACTGCATAGATGTCTGCATTCTTCAGGGGGATGACAGCTTAGAGGGAGTGGAGTTTCTTGTTTATACACCTGGCATTGAGGAATAACACCTTCAGATTACCTTTGGTAGGTTCAAAACATAGTCAACATCTACAGCAAAAAGTTGAGATCCCAAGAAGGTGCAACCTGTTTGCAAGGGGGTCTCAGATGTAAAACTCCTTTCAGAAACTAGTTCATATATAATAGAGAAGAAAGAGGACAATCCATGGGTAGACATGCTGAAATGGCTGCAGTATGAACCTTTGTAGAGGAATAAGAGATGCCAGAGGAAAGTAACTCACACAAATATTTGAGCACCAGTGATAAAAAAATCCCTGATTGGTCCCTGGTTATTGGTAAGGCACTGACTATAAAATTGCTTCTATTTACCAGCATAGGATTTTCTATTAGTACACTTTCTTGCCCCTTTAATATCTGCTGTGTGTCCTCATGAAATAAATGGCTAAACAGTAATATAATTAAGTCATTCAGGCTCTCAGTGAAAGTTGATTCAAATTGGAATGTATCAGACTTCCCCTGTCTTTTTGAGTAGATCCAGTTTATGAGGAACCTTGTGGTAACTACCCTTGGCCATTTCCATGAAAAGAAAAATCAATGGTGCCTGGGCAAAAAGGAGGGGGGGGGGTCACCACAATGATTTGGGATATTGTTTTGATTCTTCAGAATTACCCTGGATGTCAATGGAAAGGGAGGAAATGCATAAAGGAATGTTCCATTCCAAAGGAATGAAAATGCATCTGTTTTCCAGGACTGATTGCAAGAAGTCCTGGAACACAATTTCTTGTTTAGTTATCTGTTTTTAAAGGAGGTGAACAGATCTATTTGTGGCATTCCTCACAAATGGAATAGTTTGTGGAAGATCTCCTCATTCAGTTTCCCTTCATGAGGGTCTGTCCTAATCCTGCTCAGCTTGTCTACAACTATGTTTTGTTCTGATGTAATGCGAAATGCTTGGGTGGTTAATGAATGCTGAAGAGGTCACTCTCACACCATTATTACCAACCTGCAGAGGCACCTCCCTGCTTGTTTGTGTACCACATGTCTGTAGCATTGTCTATCATCACTTGAAGAGGTCCTGGGGACTATAGGTGATGAAGAGACTTCAAACTATGCATCATAGACAACAACTCTTTTAAGATGACATGCTTTGGTCTATATGAAGAACTCAAAGAACTTCCACTTTTACCCCCATGGAAGCTGCTGCCCAAGCACAATTTGATGCATCTGTTGTGATAGATTGGTTTGGGATCTGAGGAGAGAAGGTGAGACCTGAATGCAGTTGAAGTCGTTGCCTCCAACAATGCAGTTCCATTTTTACAAAGCCTAGGACTGGAATTTATTTAATACTACAATGAATGCAAATGCTGGGTCCATATGTTTTTTTTAGAAACCATTGCACCCTTCTCATATATAATCTGGTTGGAGGAATCATGAGAGTCATAGAAGTCATGAACCCTAGAAACATGAGACTGATTTGAGAAGCTCAGGAGAAATTTTACATTCTCTTGTGGTAAAAGGCCTTTTGAAGAAAAGTATTGATAAGGCAACCAAGAATTACAATCTTGTGAGACAGAGTCAAACTGGATTTTGCAACATTTATCGGATATAACAGACTGGTCAAAAGAGACATAACCCAAATTAATGACTCTTGACATTTGAACCAAAACTCTGCAGAGATAAGCAAGTTGTCTAAATAACAAAAAAGTGTGAGTGTCATTCAGTCTGCAATAAGCTATGACTGATGCTAGCCATTTTGTGAATACCCTTGGAGCTGTAGACAAACTAAAGGGTAATGTAAAGAACTGATAATGTGACTCCAAAACAGAGAATCTTAGACATTTCCTGAAGTCGATGGCTATGGGAAAGTAATAATAAGCATCTTTTGGTTCTAGAGTTACCAAGCAACTCATGGCAGGAATGAGAGATAATAGGGTTGCTACCTTTTCAAATGCCCAAAGTGGGATATTTTGATACAAACGGCAGATTTTGCAGGCCAAAACATACCCACGGCCAGCACACAAGACAGAACTTCACTTCTTTGCCTAAATAAAAGCTTATTCTTGTAGTATTTTTGTTACTTATTCTGTTTCTTATAACATGTAGGTGTTTCTGATACAGAATAACTGTTTTATGCAACTATTACATAAAATATAGGCAATAATTTTGTCCTAAAATCTCAGGACATTTGCCATTTTTGCAATTTGTTTGCAGGACACAACTGACCAAAGAGGGACTGTCCCACTCAAAGTGGGACAGGTGGTAACCTTAAGGGATAACAGGGTCTTCAAGGTCAACAATCTGAACTTTAGAACTTTCACATACATATTTAGAAATTAAAGATCCATTACTGATCTCCAGGAAACCTCTTTCTTCGTATCAGAAATACCTATCCAGAAGCCTTTGTCCCATTGACTTACCAGCACTGGTTCTATGACTTCTTCTGTGTGTAAGGACTGAAGAACTTGAAGAAAATATTATTTTTGGTTTGGAAGGTATGGAAGCATTCCCCTGAATGGAGAGTTTGGTATCCAGTGCCATCTGTACCCTTTCTGCACCAATTCTTAAACCTAGTAATCTAAAACAATCTTTTGCCATAAGGGGAACATTGTGGACCAGTTTGAGGGACAGATTTCTAGAGATATTGGTCAGGGGAAGGGGAGAAGGGTAAATAATTCTCACATAGTCATTATGTACTATTGGTTTGTCCCTTTTTCTAAAATGGTCCCTATTTCTTGTTATTTCCTTAGGGTCATCCCTTTTTAGCACCTTGTTTGCTAGAAAAAAGCTGTTTTTGTTTATTTTGCTGTTTTTGTGAAACAGGGAGGCCTATAAAAATTGTATTGAGTTACTTGAAAAATCTAGAAACTCCCTGAATCAAGTCCCCCTATCATCACATTATTTGAGAATGTGGGTAGCAGAAGACCCAAACAATACCTCCTTATCTAAAGGAGAATCCAAGATTTCAGACTTTACCTTATCACAAACTTTTGGTTATATACCCAAGAAAACTTACTTTCTCACACAATGTCTGCACAACAATACACATTCTTCAAAGCATGTTTAGATACCTGAGATATGGTCAAAGCAGAGTGGTTCAAAAAATGAACTTTCCTCTGTAGGAAGATTGGAAGCCCATTCATAAGACTGCCAATATAATGTAGCATAAATTTCCAGATATATGCCTGGTAATTTAGAATTCAGAAGGCTAAAATGGAACAGAAAAACATTCTTTTACCTATATGGGCCAGCATTTTACAATTTTTGTCACCAGATGAAGGGTTAGTATTAATAGCCAACCAGTTGTCTGCATGAGACACAGCTGAAATCATAGCTGGGCCAGATCTAAGGTGAGAGAAAATAAATGTTTTAGCCTTAGCTACCTTATATAGTTTATTTGCTTTTTTTGGAGACTGACAACAGGGTATCAGGATGACTACAGGCAGCATTCAACAGATCCTTCAGGGCTAGCAGTATAGGATGGTTAGGAAAGAAATAAGGTGTATCCATTTGTAACATATAGTATCTCCTCATTTCAGAGGGAACATCTATTTGTTCCAATAAGAGAGTTTGTCTTGCGAATCTGCAGGAGAAGGAGCCCTGTCTCTATCAAGGTCAGCATCAACAGACCCTGTTTCCAAAGGAACAGCCCTACAAGGTATGCACACCTGTAATGGTTTTTATGTACCAGGATTCATTGCCAGTAATACCTGCCTAGCCTAGGTAAGGAAATTATCTTTTTCATAGTACTTCTTCACCAGAACATTGTTCATTTATTTTTTTGTAATAGAACTTCCTATAGAACATAACTGACTCTAACGAGGGACATCTGCCTGGTCTAATGATCTCATGCTCTAGTTACCCCAAGAAGGATCTCTCAGAGTCTGTTTCAGAGCTAGAGAAAATGGTTCTACATTGCATATATCATACTGGCTGAAAGGACTACAACAGAGGACACCAGAGAGGTTAGTGAATGATCGGAGGAATAACCAATTTTCACTGCAGGTTCGCACACTGTTGGCTGAAGAATAGACTGAGTCTGCAATAATGGCAAGGAATCCTTGGTTTTTGCTTTTTTCTATCTAGGTACTGTGGGAGAAAAGAAACAGCCAGGCAGGTGTAAGTATCCATGCTGTAGCTGGAGAAGAGACACCAAAAGCTGTAAGTGTAGCTGGAGTGAGTCAGTCAGAAGGGAAATTGTCACTGACCATTCTCAAGTCGCACACCTACACTCACAGCACTTTATCCAGTAACTTTATCTTAAAAATGTAAAGTAGAACACAGTTTCCCTGTTGGTACTCTTCAAACACTCCCAAACATACTGACAGAAATCAATATGTCAGATGGGTTGCCATGAAATGAGCATAAGCATCACACTGACACATTCATTCCTGCCTATATCTCCATAAACTTTTCTGTCCTATAACTATCAAAGTTTATACAAGCAGTACATAATTTCTCACAGAATTAGCCTCAAATACATTAATAAACAGTGCAAGCTAAAATTATTGGTCCCTGAAAGGAAACTCTAGATATTATGAAAAAATACTGTCTTTAAAGAGGACATAATGCTTTAGTAAAGAATAAATACATAAATTATGTATTAGTTTTATTAAAAGGGCAATAATTTCAATGTGGAGGGTTTCTCCAGCATGGACTTATCTGCCAGAAATGAGCTAGTGGTGGTGCAGTGGTGCAGCGGTTAGTGTTGTCACCTCCCCACAAGAAGTTCTTTGATTCTTGACTGGGGTGCTTTCTGTGCAGAGTCTGCATGTCCTCCATGCATTTGCATGGGTTTATCTGGGTGCTCTGGTTTCCTCACACCTTTCAAAGACATGCATCTGGAGCATTTCTCCCCAGGCCTGTGCTGAAAATGGGCTCTGTCCCAGTCAGACTTTCCTGGTAAACAAATGTTAAATAAACATTAGTTAAGCCCAAGACATGCTTCTTGAGACAGCAAGCAAATACTGAAGAAATCTTCACTCTGACTACTAATTACATTCCTTTAGATTAGCCAATCAGCAGTCAGAGTGAAGGTGTGTGGGAGCCAGAGGTTTTTGAATAAGGTCAGTTGTTGTTTCCTATACAGAATATAATCCACATTGCCTAAAGACTACTGCAGCAGTGGGCATGATGGACATATTAACATTCTGCATAAAATATCTTAACATGACATATTCTATTATATCCTGATGTTTTGCCCTTCAGTTAAAATATATGCAGCTATGGTCAAATTAATTATTTAAAAAAGGCATGGTAATTTTAAAAATGCATCACTTAAGAGAGTAATGTTTTGAAATGTTGACAAATAAATCAGTGTAAAGACTCATTCAGAAAATATTCAAAATGTCTTATCAGTATTACATTTTGTTGTTTCCTTTAAACTTTGCAGCTGGGTATTGCATGTAAAATACTTCTGTTTGAAGTTAAATGGAATATTTTTTTCCTAAACTACCAAATTCACAAATGAAATTGTTAGTGGATTGTCAGTGAATTGCATCACCTTAGCCAGTTATTAAAATAACAGGATTATGTCCATCAGTTGCAGTTAGTAACCTTTGATGATTTGAGGGATTTTATTGCTAGAAAATACTGTTTTTAATACAGCAAAATATTATTTTTAATTTCTGGTGACATATTTATAACTGTAGAAAAACATAAAACCAGAAATGTGCTTTTTACAAACTATGCAGTCTGGACACATCTTAAAAATGCTTGTCACCACTGTTAGGAATGGCAGCTAAAGATAAGAAAGTATAGAAATACTGCAGGCAGGCTAGCTTAGTAAAAAAATGACATAAATAGACCTTATTGCATTGAAATAAACTCAGATCTTATTGTATCCTGTTTGAGATATTGGATGATTGAGGGAAAATTTCTAACTGAAATCTTTATCATACTGACTTGAAGTATTACTATATTTATTCAGTGCCTGACAAAATATTGTGTGAAATACTTTACAGAAATGCCCATATCTATCATTTCTTAATATTTCAGCCTATTTGTTTCAGTCTTTGGGCTATAACTGTAAAACAAATTTATCGTTCAAAATGTGATTCATTCTGTGAAAAAAAATCTGGCTGTTCATGGTTAATACAGTACCTAAATACTATAGCCAGAAATAGTTTTGATTTAATCTGCATTGCATGAATGGTGCCACATAATTCTGCATCCATCACAGTATGCTTAAAATAGAACATCAGTAAGGCTCAAAAAGAACACATCAGCAGTCCCTAGGGATGAGCTAACTTGTCTGAAACAGTAATTCTGCATTAAAAATTTGAGAGGTTCAGCTTTAATCACTGTAATGATAACCCCGTTTGATGTACCAGCTACAATAACCATGACAAGTCCTGAATTCTAGACTTATGGGTCTGTGTTGCACATTTTAAATCAAATATGATGCTGCGTATGTTTGTTCCATGCTTGCAGTTTGTGTAACCAATGCCAAATACATATCTGAGAAAAAACACAAGTTCTAATCCCAGATGAACATGCTATGCTTTTTATTGTTTCTTCCATTTCAGAAAATGCATGATATATTAATATTTCAGACATATTCAAACATATTGCTTGCTGGCCAGTTTATTGTTTCTACAAATCATAAGTGGACTGGACTTTCAATGCTCTGAGTAACTTCTAATTTAAATGAACCAGTGACAAACACTTGTTGTTTCTTGCAGGAACTGAAAAAGTGCATATTAAGCAGGGAGTACTACATTATATGCAATTATCTTCATATGTATTCCAGTTTACCTAAGTTGATTTGCAAGGCCAGTATTCCAGCCTTTATGAACATCATTTATTTTCTTTGTTTGTTTTCCTAGTCTAGAAGTATATACCCCTGCCTAGACTGAATGTTCAATTTACAGGCAGTAGCAGTAAGAATGCCAAAGAAAGCTTGCTTTTGGCAGTCAACATTTAAGTTATTCCATTAGCTGCAATAAAGAAAGACACATTATGAGCTGTGTGTCTATCAGCTCAAACCCAGATTTGGAGTCATTGTCTTTCTTGATTCGTGAAAAGGTTTCATGATTGGTAAGATACTTCACATTTTTTATTTAGTTTCAGTATTATTCATTAGACTTTTACATACCTAAGTTGATCATTTTCATTAAACAGACACTAGACTAGGATGGCACAGGGCTTGACACTCCAGGTCAGCTCTCAGCAGGGATGCCTTCAGTGTGGAGTCCACACATCCTCCCGGTTACTGAGTGAGTTTTCAGCAGGTCTTCCAGTTTCTTCCCACATGACATAATCATTTTTATAGGTGAAATGGCACTCCTCCAAACTGTCTGTAAGTAGGTGTATATGCCATGTATGAGTCAGTGTGTGAATGTATGTATGTGTGTGCATGTCTTCAGCCTCTGATGGTGTGACTTTCTAAGATAAGGTCACTGCCTTGCACCCACTTAGTTCTGAGGTAGGTTCCAGCTCCTCCATATTTCTAAAATGGATTAAGTGTGCCATCAGAAAATGAAAAAAATGTGAATGAATGAATGAATGAATGAATGAATGAATGAATGAATGAATGAATGGATGGACTGCATCAAATGTAATTATCTATAAACTTTATTTATGACATATGTTTTGTATTGATCAATATGCTTTTTATTACCTTCAGTTGCAGTTACTCCACTATTGTTCTTTGAGTTCTTCCTTTTTTCCTTCCTATACTTCATCAGTATCTGTAGTATGTCAGCTATCTATAGTTTTCTTTTTCCCTTCTCCACACTGCCAATATGCTTTATATCCAAATTTTAATGTGTGAAAGTTTTCTTAACATTGCGTTCTCTCTAGTTTGTTTTCTTATTTCAGTATATGGCTTTATATATACTGACTGAACTGATCACCTGGATGACGTTGGTGATCAAGAAGAGGAGCAGGAGGAGTGTGACAGCAGTGCCAAAGATCAAATTGTGGAAGTTGAAAAAGGGTGATTGTTGAGGTGTAGCTGGATAACTACAACAGAACTGGTAAGGGAGATGGCTAGAAAGGTGCTTGGTGCGACATCTGGACAGAGGAAAGAGGACAAGGAGACCTGATGGTGGAATGAGGAAGTACAGGACAGTACACAGAGGAAGAGGCTGGCGAAGATGAAGTGGGAATGTCAGAGAGATGAAGAAAGTAGACAGGAGTATAAGGAGATGAAGTGCATGGCAAAGCGAGAGGTGGTGAATGCTAAGGATAAGGCATATGAAGAGTTGTATGAAAGGTTGGACACTAAGGAGTGAGAAAAGGACCTGTACCAATTGGCTAGACAGAGTGACCGAGCTAGTAAAGATGTGCAGCAGGTAATGGTGATAAATAATAATGGGGGAAATGTATTCACAAGCAAGAAGAGTGTGTTGAGCAGATGGAAAGAGTACTTTGAGGGGTTGATGAATGAAGAGAATGAGAGAGAGAGAGAAGGTTGGATGATGTGGGGGATGGTGACTCAGGAAGTGCAACAGATTAGCAAGGAGGAAGTAAGGACAGCTATGAAGAGGATGAAGAATAGAAAGGCTGTTGGACCAGATGACATACCAGTGATAGCAAGGAGGTGCTTATGAGAAATGGCAGTGGAGTTTTAAACCAGATTGTTTAATGAAATCTTGGAAAGTGAGATGATGCCTGAGGAGTAGTGAAAAAGTGTTTTGCTACTGATTTTTAAGAATAAGGGTGATGTGCAGAGCTGTAGTAACTATACAGGGATAAAATCAATCAGTGACAAGATGAAGTTATGGGAAAGAGTGGTGGAAGCTAGGTTAAGAAGGGAGGTTAAGATTAGTGATCAGCAGTATGGTTTCATGCCGGAAAAGAGCACTACAGATGCGATGTTTGGTCTGAGAGCGTTGATGGAGAAATATAGAGAAGGTCAGAAGGAGTTGCACTGTGTCTTTGTGGACTTGGAGAAAGCATATGATAGGGGGCCTAGAGAGGAGTCATGGTATTGTATGAAGAAGTCAGGAGTGACAGAGAAGTATGTAAGTGTGGTACAGGATATGTACGAGGGTAGTGTGACAGTGGTGAAGTCTGCAGTGGGAGTGACAGAGTGGTGGAGGTGGGATTACATCAAGGATCAGCTCTGACCCTTTCTTATTTGCAATGGTGAAGGACAGGTTGACAGACCAGATCAGACAGGAGGACCCGTGGACTATGATGTTTGCAGATGACATTGTGATCTGTAGCGAGAATAGGAACCAGATTGAGGAGACCCTTGAGAGGTGGCGATATGCTCTAAAGAGGAAAGGAATGAAGGTCAGCAGGACTAAGACAGAATCTATTTGTGTGAATAAGAAGGAGGATAGACGAATGGTGAGGATGCAGTAGTTGGCAAAGGTGGATGAGTTTAAATACTTGGGATCAACAGTTCAGAGTAATGGTGAGTGTGGAAGAGAGAGGTGAAGAAGAGAGTACAGGTAGGGTGGAGTGGGTGGAGAAGATTGTCAGGAGTGATTTGTGACAGATAGGTACCAGTAAGAGTGAAAGGGAAGGTCTACAACAGGGTAGCGAGACCAGCTATGTTATACGGGTTGGAGACAGTGCCACTGACAAAAAGGCAGGAGTCAGAGCTGGATATGGCAGAGTTAAAGATGTTAAGACTTGCACTGGGTGTGACAAGAACGGACACGATTAGGAGTCTGTATATTAGAGGGTCAGCTCAGGTTGGACGGTTTAGAGACAAAGTCAGAGAGGAGAGATTGTGTTGGCTTGGACATGTGCTGAGGAGGGATGCTGGACATATTGGAAATAGGATGCTAAGGATGGAGCTCCCAGGAAAGAGGAAAAGAGGAAGGCCTAAAATAAGGTTTATGGATGTGGTGAGAGAGGACATGCAGGTAGCTGGTGTGACAGAGCAAGATGCAGAGGACAGGAAGAAATGGAAACAGATGATCTGTTGTGGTGACCCCTAATGGGAACAGGCAAAAGAGAAGAAGAAGAAGATTTCAGTATATGGCATCCTCTATTAATATCATGCATCTTCATCTCCTTAGGCCTTATTTCATTGTTCCTGCATTATTTCCATTTCTAACATCTTTTCTTTACTTTTTTTAAGATACTTTTACGTAAGTAAGATCCAAGAATATGGTTTCTACAGTGTAAAGGGGAGAGTGGGGTTAGTTGATACAGGGGCAGGTTGAGTAAAACGCTTTATACAACTATTTACATACTTAGATGCAGAAGGCTTCACACAGGAATCTGCTTTTGACTGCCCTGTCTTCTTGTATAAAATTAGTTCTGGTTGTCGTTAAAATGACAAAGTGTTTGTGATTTTTGTGTTTTGAGAGATTCTCAAAATAATTTCACAACCTCTTTAATAAGACATTTTGCAGGCGAGGTAGGAACTTTTAGTTTAGTACCATATTCTTTTTGTGTAAATGGGATGCATGGACAACCTGGTGTGAGATTTTTATTGTTCCATGCTCCTATTTTGGGATGCAGATGAATTTGTGTAGTGTGCTGTGTAGGGGCTAGTTGATACTTTATCAACTAACCCCTTTTATAGTAAAAAATAAGTCACAAGCAAATATTATTGTCTCAGAGTCTATTCTGATATTTTAGGCCTAGTATCCGACATGTTTTCAAGCATTATGGCCTAGGCCTTGGTCTTATTATTTTTATCATTAGTCTTTTAGGTCTATGGCACCACTAGTGCTTTCTCAGAACCGATTCCTTCAAACTGTTGCAATAGTATAAGGCATTGATAAAACGATATTAGATTGATATTGAAAGAAGGCTAAAGATCACAATACAGAAGCTAATAACGATGCAGATTCACTGAGTGTGACAAATGATCAATCTCCTGACATCGTGTATGGATATTCCCAACCAAGACAGCTATTTGCAGATGATGAAGAGCAGAAACTCATCAATTATCTCACTTATGCCTCAAAAATGTTATTTGACATTTCCCTTAAAGAAGCAAGGAAGCTTACATATGAATATGCCAAAAATCTTGGCAAGGAATTACTGGAGTCATGGAATGTAAATTTATCTGCTGGTGTCAACTGGTTTTCTGGTTTAATGAAGAGACATAAGAATGTTCTATCAGTTAGAACCCCTGAAGCAACATCCTTAAGTCGAATGACAAGTTTTAATTGGACCAATTGGACCAATGCAAATTTATTTTATGCTAACTTAGAAAGTTTATATAAGGTGTTCCATTTTAAGCCGCAGTGTATATGGAATGTAGATGAGACAGGACTGACAACAGTTCAAAATCCTGTTAAGATCATAGCTCCTAAAGGAATCAAACAAGTTGGAGCTGTAACCAGTGATGAGAGGGGATTTTTGGTAACATTATGCTGTGCAGTCACTGCCTTGCATCATGCCATGCTTCTCATGTTCATTTTTACGAGAGTCAGATATCAAGAGCGCATGGTAGATGGAGGCCCACCTGACTGTACTGGAGCCTGCCACAAGTCTGGCTGAATGACTAAAGGAAATTTTCTGGTGTTTTTGTGGCATTTTGTTAAACACAGCAAGTCAACTATAAATTAGCTTGTTCTACTGCTGCTGACCAATCACAAATCACATTTGTCTGTCGAATGTATACAGTTTGCTAAGGATAATGGAATTCATCTTCTGTCATTTCCTCCCCACTGTTCCCACTGACTACAGCAGTTTGATCATTCAGTATATTTTCCACTGATGCAATTCTGCAATGTACAATATGATGCCTGATGCAACAGCCATCCTGGACCACCCATTCAGCCTCTTGACATCCCAGCTATTTGTTCCACCGATTTTACTTTGGCCATGACACCAGCAAATATTCAAGCTGGATTCGAAGCTATAGGGATTTTTCCATTTAATCAGTTTCAAATAAGTGATTATGAGTTTTTGCCATCATCAGTCACTGACAGGCCAGATCCTGGAATTGCCACAATTTGTCCAACCAATCCAAATCCTTCATTTACTTCATCCTCACCAGCCATTCCATCAGAGAAACCAATACTTTTGGATACCTCAGCAACAGATAACACAAGGCCTACTACCCTTCCAGAAGTTGCTACCGACCTTTCCAACAGTTATAATTAAATTTGAGTGACAACATCTGGTAAAATCTCTTTGAACCAAAATGAATTGGAGAACTCGGGTTTGCCCGCATGGTCAAGTGCAAGTGAGCTGCAGCCGTCAATGTCATTAGTGGAGCAATCCTCTGGAAACAAAAAAACAAGTCCATCAATTTTGAAATCGCTTTACAACATTGGACCACTACCAAAAGCAGGGCCATGAACAGGAAACAAGAGTGGATATAAAAAAGGAAAAACACAAATTCTGACTGACACTCCAGAAAAGCCTCTGAGTGAACAGGAAGTGGAACAGCACAATTCTAGAAAAAGGAAGAAACAGCCAGCAGAAGAAGCCAATGAAAAGAGGAGTAAGTGAATGAGAATGAAAGCTGAGACTACTGCAAAACAGCAGCCAAAGAAAAAAAGTGCAGGAAGTCTTTGTTTCAAAAGAACAAGAAATCGGCAGCTGAGTCAGACTCTGATGAAGAGGACACATTCTGTTTGGTGAGTGCTGAATCTTATTCCAACAGCAAATCTGGAGAAACATGGGTTCAGTGCCTTGACTGTAAGATGTGGGCTCTCGAGGAGTGCGCTGATAGCAGTCTTGTTTTGTTTTCCGAAATTGTGACTCATCTAATGACATTAAAGTAATGATGAGACTTAAAGTAAAATAAAATCATATGTCTTTTTACATGAAGAATTTTGAATAATTTTAGATGGTATCAATATGACCCGTGGTATGTATCAACTTGCCCAATGTCGGGGTAAGTTGATACATAATTATGGACATTGTTTTCACTGCTAAAGATGCATCATATCCAAATCATGTGCACATCCACAGCATGTGATGAAAAGATGCAGGATACCTGGAGGCACTAATATAAGTATTCATGACTGGTCTAGCTGATTCGCTTGCTGCACAATATTAGAAAATGCAAAACCGATATCGTCCAGCCTCAGCCTCCTCATTTATTCACTACAGTTCCATTAGTGCTATGTGCTACTGCCGGTGCAGTGACATTCAGGAACATAAAAGCTGCGTCACCAATACATGCAAAATGTTGACGTGTACAAGAGACAGCTGAAGGCCTTGCTGGTAGGGTACCTTTTTACATCATTATGACTGCTTTCTTTTACATCCCACCATATAAATATACTTTGTCATGGTCAGACAAGAAAGTCTTTGTGCACTTGTATCGGGTGAAAGGTACAAGGCCCCATAATTCCTAACTCAAACATACTCACACCATCTGTACCATTAAAGATGGGGGTTTTGTGATAAAGGAGGTACAAGCAACTGAGAGATGTTGTGTAGATGATTACTCAGAAAAGCCTAAACAGAGTGCTGGAAACCAACTGCAGTTGGCCAGCTTTCTCAGTATGTTGTTCAGACTGTTCAGTCAGTCAAGATGTCAGACCACGTAACATACAAATCTAAACAGTTTTATATATATATATATATATATATATATATATATATATATATACAAATACATACTATGACCACCTCTTTCAGAGATAAAACATTTCTTGTTTCATTCTATGAAGTAGTATTCTTAAAATAATAGTCATTTTATATCTGACATGCTGTTACATGGCATGCCATGCATTTCAGAGCACTGCAGCTACAGAAAAAATATATATTTTTTTCAGTTTGCTATAATGCAAATTTGGCTTTTCTTTGTTTCAAATAAAAGGACATTTCAATATTATTGTGTATACTGTTTCATGTACAAAGTCAAAACCCTTTATTTAGTAGTTGTTTTTTTTCTGAGTAGTTGCTATTCTTCGGGAACCTTCTGTATTTTAAATATTTCACAGAGTAATTTCTCTCCACTTCTAAAGCTGATGTTCTAGAACTCGGAAAAGTATCTTCCCCTTCAGCTAGTCTCTCTAGATGTTCTTGACTTAGATGGACACTTCTTTTGCCATCCACTGACACATCTGGAAATTTCACTGGGAGACCTCCTGGGATAAATGAAAGACCCCCCCCCCAGAAGATATACTGCCCTATAAATAGCCGATAATAAACGAGGATGAAGAACCCACCACTGATGAAGGGCGAACAGCACAAAGTAAAATAAAGTCAGGGAAAGGAAGCAGGTTCATGTGAAGTCACAGCAGATATGATCCAAATTTTATGTGAGTCAGGGGAATTCTGAGGATACTCAACATGGTATGGAAAGAAAGGCATACCACATTTGACTGGATAATAAGCATTCTAGTGTCAGTGTACAAGAACAAACTGACATTCATAACTTTGGGCAGTACAGAGGAATCAATCTTCTGTAACACTGCATTAAAGTGCTGAAGAGGGTGACTAATAATGAATATGCAGAGCTGTAGAACATAAGACAGGAGATAAACAATTCAGATACAGATCAGGATGCTGTACAATCAACCCAATGTCTGCAGTAAGACGTACAGCAGAGAAGAAGCTGGAGATGATAAAAAGGTCCATACTAGACATTCACAGACCTGCAGATGAGGAAAGAGTCCAACTGGGCATTCATAGACTAAGAGAAAGCATATGACAAAATCCCATGTAACCTGAATTTGGCAGTCCTGTGATGGTTGAAAGTCCGAGAAACATTGGTAGAATTATTGCAGGCTATGTACAAGGATCTGATGATGCAATTACAAACCTTGTTCAGACTCATAGAGTGGCACCCATTGAGAGTGGGGGTGTATCAGTGTTCAGCTCTGAAACTGCTGCTGCTCTTTCTGGTAACAGACTACATTAGCGAACAGATCACAGAAGACAAATCGTGAAAGTTACTATATGCAGATGATGTGTCACTACAAACAGAATCTGAACAAGAAGTTCAGAAAATGATAGGGGAAAGAAATAACTGAAGGCACATGGGATGAAACTGAGTAAAGATAAAACAGTTGTCATGACGACAAATGGGGAAAATCAGGATAAGCTGAAACTTGGGATAGAAAGGAAAATGATGGAACAGATTAATGGCTTTGACTATTTGCAAAGAGTGGCTGAGGAGATTGTATATCAAAATGAAAAAGTCAAAGCTAGAATCAGAGGCGAGGCAGCCAATTGATACAGAGTATCAGGGAAAGTGTACAAACGAAGTTAAAATGTAAGGTTTACAAAACAGTGGTGCAACAAGTACTCCTGTATAGTGAAGGCAGAACAGTAGAGTAAATTACAGATGATGGAGAGGAAGTACCTGAAAAGGATGACAGGATACACACTGTGTGAAAGATGAACAATGAAGACATGAAAGCAGAAACCAAAGTAGCTCCAGTTGCAAAGAAGTTCAAACCGAACAGATTACAGTGCTTCAAGCGTGTGCAGAAAAGCAGAAGATCGTTTGCTGAAGAAGATTTAGGAGATTCAGAAAGAAAGTAAGAGGAAACAAGGACATCCAGCCAATGGATTGAATGACAAAAGGCCTGTGACAGCATACCTCTCAACCTGTTACAGCAAGAAATCTGGACAAAGCCATACATAAAAGTTGGACAGAGGCCCAAAAATAGAGACATTTTTAAAAATTGCTCTTACAAACTTGGAAAGATGACAGAATAACAGCTTTTGCATTAGCATGAATTTTCTGAATGGTATGAAGTCTGAAGCTGAGATGTCTGTCATTATTTTCTGACTTCAACCTTCAATGATTTGCTAATGTTTTCCTAGAAAAACACAATTTTGAGAAAAGTGGACCAAAAATATGAGGCAAAGAATCTGGACAGTCTGTAAAAACCTGTACAGTTGAGAGGTATGTTGTTCCCCCACTACCACCAGCAGCAGCACACCGTGTAGCACCCCCTCCTCTTAGCAGAGTATGTTATAGTCAGGGCTCGATGCCTTTATGCCACAGAACCAGCTTGATGCTATCATTTTTAGTGTTTTGGTTTTCATTAACTGCGCAGACAGAAATGTCTTTGTTGTGCCTTCCTGAACAGTCCCAGTAACCAGAACTGTGATCTTGTTGTCAGGCTGCCCTGCACAGCTTAAATCTTCAACGGATTTATTCTTAGCTCTCCGTTGTCAGTCATGAGTCTGAACCCAGATGATAACCACACAGTTAAATGACGAGGATGCCATGAAGAGTTAATAAAATGAGCATTTCTTTTTAGTTTTACATAGTATGCCCACTTACAGCTGAAGCTATATTTGAATGATTGTTCAGAAGCATAAGTGAAATAGGAATAAAGCTATGTAACAAAATATTCTGCAAAGAATGATTTATTTCCCATAGAGATTAAATGCTATGAACCTCGTGATATAGGACATACTATCACTTTGGTTCTGTGATTACTGGTTTATCCTACATGCTGATGCTTTTTTAACTTCACAATTAAATTTTTGGTGCCCTAAGCTCACTTGGATAATTTCTCATATGCTTAAAGAAATGACTGACATTGTCAGTGTGATGTGATTGTTCATTCTTTCAAAACAGATGCAGGACAGCCTGTTTAGTTAGTCGCCTGTTTTCTGTGTCCTGATCTTTTGTGTGGCCAGAAACATACAGGCAGCTTATACAGTTCTGACAAAACTTATAAGTAATAAAAGTTAGATTACAGTTGTACTTATTTTTCAAAATCGTGTTCAAGCTTACAATGATCTCCATTTTTAAAGCATAGTCAGATGATTTTCTATATAGCAAATGACTCCTGTTAGCTGTTATTGTGTTCACTATCATAGCCCTGCAGTGAAACACAATGTATTGGTGATGGTTCAAGCTTGAACAAAACATGCCAGAAGAGTTTTACAAAAATACAGAGCACAGCTGGGCTTGACTTAGGTAAAGTTTGATGAAAAGTAGGCATTGGCTATTAGCAGTAAGCAAACATTTAATCCCGAAGCAGCAGATCATTTGTTCCAGCAGCCAAGGTATCATCCTCAGAATTACAGAATGCATCTTATTAGCATTCAGCGGTATAATTTTCATGAACTCAGATGACAATCGACAGGCGTAGATGGGAAAGGAGCTTTGTATGTCAGTTAATGGCTCAATTTACAATCTTGGCATCCACAGGGCTTCCTACTCTTAGAACCTTTCCCAAAGGAGCACATTCACAGATGGCCCTGTAGTAACCAATAGTGTCAGATATCCATCTTTCTACATAGGGGAACCAACTGAGCAATATCGTAACAGACTACAACACTGAAGGAAAAATGAGACCGTTATCAGGAATATCGGACAGTGGGTATATTTTATTTTTCCAGTGAAGTTTTGTTTGATAAAAGGCAAAAACATTAGAATACTGCATAAATGCATAAATGCATTGTGGATCTGTGTGTATGCATTTGTGCATGTTTTCTAATTTAACTGAATTAACAGAAATGTATCTGTTTTCTAACATTAAGGCATTAGTGCTTTAATAATATATAACCTTCAAATTATAAGCAAATACAGTGCCATTTTTAGAATCTACAGGTTTCCGAACATTTGAAGAGACTTTCTTTAGACTTTTTTCCTTCCCATCCATATGTAAAGCTTTCTCTCAGTTATTCTATCACTACAGTTCCCTGTAAATATCCATGGTATGCAGGAGGTGCTCCTCCGAATTTGAGCATTTCAGAAAAAATACTGGTTATGTCAATAATTTGTTGAAGTGATATATGGCTGCAGCTTTTCGATTGTCTGGTTTTTAGCTGATAGGTGTGTTCATAAATCTTAGTCCATAACACATGTGAAGTCTTCCCTACATAAAAGGCAGGGCAAGTAAGGCATGATGCAAAGTACCCTATGCCTCTTGTTGTATAGTGGTATCTACCCATGCAAAAAAAAAAAGTTTTTGAATAAGAGGGGGTGGTAATGTTTATACTGTTATAAATAAACTTACATTGTGAGTGGACCCCATACTTGTACACCCCCCTGTTTTTGTCAGTGTTTCTTCTCACTTCACTCATCACAGACTGTCAGATCCAATGCTTGTGGTTTGATTCCGGACAGGATCTTCTTTTTCTTTATCAAGGCTATGTCAGCAAATGATCTGTTGTGATCAGTGTATTGCTTTGGTAAATAAACCAAATAAACTACTTGAAAAATTGTTATACTCATGTTCATGTAATTATTTTAAGAATAATAGCTCCTTGCCTTGGTTGCTACTCCACAGCCATCTAAGTATGCCATCTGATTATTGTTAAAATTTGCCCAAGCATCATTAAGCTGATCATTAGCACTAACCATTTTGAATAAAATCCTTTTTAATTGTATGTTCAGTGGAGTTAAATGCTTAGTTTCCTCCTAGTTAGCATTTGTCATTACTGTGGTTAAGTAACTCAGTATTGCCTGGAATATATGCTGCATTTGCAATTTACTCAAATGTTGTAATTAATTACCCATCAATGTCTCTATTTTATGTAAGATTTATATCTCTGTGTTTACATGCAGTGCGGTTTTTGCATCTATGTGTATAGTAAACATCTGCATCTCTATGCATACAGTGTCTTTTACATGGTGTACTTAACCAGTAAGTCCAAATAAACCACAGTATCTCATCAATTAAAGCAAAACCAACAATCCAGAAAAACAACTGACATGAAACTCTCCAGGAAGGGCTGGTATTAGCAACTGTGAGGCCAAATTTGGGAAATGTAGTTGGGTGCCACAATCCACATCCCTCTTATTACCCAACCCAATGCCCTCACCTTGTGCCACATCCTTGCCCTCCTTCCAAGCCCATCCATCCCTTACACTTTGGGAATTATAATCAACATCCCATTTAAAAACAAACATGATACTGATTATATGTATGAGGTCTGAGACACTAATATGGTGTCAGTTATTTATTTATTTATCTATATATTATCACATTTATTATCAAATGTATGATTGTGGGTATAATGCCTTCTATATTCCTGTAAGAATATTTCTGCTGTCTGGAAGGCCATGACCTTCACATTTGTCAAGCACACATACTCAACTGCCTGTATATCAAATAACCTTGAAATTGCTTTGCTTGCCACTGTTGTTCACCTCTTACCATTCAGCCAACATGTTGCCTATCAGTGCACACCATGGTACGCGATGTGTAACATTTTCAAACTGTGCACACTCCCACTAAACACAATAACTGGAATTGGTGGGTAACCATCAGTCTCGATTGCTCTTGATCCATTATAGACATGGCAGCCATTCATGGAGAAGGTGTAAGATTTAGGGCTTAGAGATGGAGTGTCCAGGAGTCTAAGATTTTTGTTGGACTCCTAGTGAAACACTACAGTGCCAGGTTGCTATAGGGGGACTATTCTAGGTCCCAGTATAAGTCAGAGGCTTAGGATAGTTTGGGTTGGGCTACGTCCAGTGCCACCAGTATCCCCCATAATGGTGAACAATGTAGGCAGCACTACAATGACCTCCAGAGAAGGAAAAAGGGTACCCTATGTGATGATGTGAGGTAGTGCCAGCTATGTCAGGAGAAGTAGGGCAGTGGATGTGTAGCATATGCCAACATAGCTAACTTGTGTTTTGTAAAGAATTGCATGTAATTTCTATACCAAGCTGATTTGTGCTGAAAAATGTATTTGTAAAGCTGCTTGTAAAAAATGTACTAACAGTGGGTCCTGCTGGAAAGAAAAAGAAATACACCTATATGTCAGACTGTATGGTAACTGTTGAAATGAATATATTGTAACAGAGGATAGTGGAAGCGAAGAGGTTAATTTCAGTCCAGCTAACTTTGAAAAATAGTCTGAAATTAAATTACCTGGTTTAGGCCATACAAATTCTACCAATAACAGCCAGATACAAAATTTCTGTGAAAACCAGGACTAGAAATCCTACTGTATTGTCCTTTGAGGTGAACTAATTGCTACCATGGAAGGGTAGACATTTTTGAAATGGTTTTATAACTTCCAGACACTATAACACATCTTGGCAAAGCTCTATGTGTGTGTGTATGGTAACAAATATGTGCTAGATTCTAGTTCAGTTCCTAGGAAAGGGTGTAGTGTGGGAACCAGAGTCATGTGATGTAATTTAGTAATCCAGCACTGAAACAATGTTTTAATACTAGATGAGACAGAAGTCTCAGAGCAGTCTGTTTTTGAAACCTGACAAAGAAAGATCACTCAGCCACTTCATCTTGCCTTGCTTTAGGAAGTAACCAGGGAATAGTAATTCTTTAACTCATTCAGGAAAATATAGTGAGATTAGTTAAGAACTATTTTTCTCTATCCGTGTGAATCTATCCACTTGTGTTATTTTTAATATTTCCTGTGACTGAAACTCTGGTATTTATTGTAAATAGCTATTTAGTATTTTCATGTTCTTTTATTATTTATTATTAAATATATTTAAACTTTTCATCGTGAGTAGTCTTTTAGAGAATATTTTAACCTTTGAGTGTACTTATATTTATTTGTTGACATTGTGGCCACCCCAGAAAGCCTTGCTCTTTGGTCAACATTGCCATTGGTTGTTGTTCTTGTTTCTCTTTCGGCTTTTCCCGGTAAGGGGTTGCCACAGCGGAACTCCGGTCTGCTAATGATTGGCAGTAGATTTTTATGAAATGCCAAGGTGCCAGCTCGACACCCAGCCTTCAACAAAGGCATGCCCATTTACGCATGCATGTCTTTTGAACGCTACCCAACTACGGGGAGGACATGCAGACTCCACACAGAAGGCACTCCCAAGCCCAGCCGACATTGCCATTGGTATTAGTATTAATTTCACTCTGTATAATTGGGTATGCTTGTACAAGCCTTAAAGTAGCTGGCTGATGGCAGTAAATCTACCTTATAGTCTGGGCAGATAGGGCCATGGCTGGTAGATCTAGGCCAGTCTTTCCCAAGTGTGTGTGTGTGTGTGTGTGTGTGTGTGTGTGTGTGTGTGTGTGTGTGTGTGTGTGTGTGTGAGCTACTTGGAGCAGGCACATGCAGCACTGGTTTCACAGAGAGAGTGGTAGAGGATTTGGCTTGGAACACTCGGCTGAGGACTCAAATCTACAGTTGTGTCAGTGGAGAGTCTTATTTGGGGACCTGGAGAAAGAGAGAGGGAAACCCAGCCACAGGAATAAGTGTGTTCCCTGTGTGCTCTTAAGGGAAATTAGGCTTGGTGCAGAGAGCTGCATCTGTAAATACTGTGTGTCTCTATCATTGTTCCAAGTGAACATCCCTCACTGGTGTCAGTGGTGAGGACTGAGGGTCCTTGAATACTGGCTCAGAGGAGGGACGTCAAACCCTTGATGTTTGGATCAAGGAATTTAGGAAGGTGGACATCCCACAGATGTGTAAGTATCAACTACCGAGAGTACTTGTAAGGCTTAAAAGTTGAATATAATCAAGACAGGTATTCATAATGGTATTCTGTTCTGTACTGTTTTTTCCACAGCTGACATGGAAGTGAGTGCAATGTTAGGTCCCATGGCACAAGATTGGCAAGGATGAGAGAGGCATGTGGTATGTATGCAGCAGAAGAGTAGTGTTATTGTAGCATTTAAAGTTAAAAATAGCTTGTTTTATATTTTATACAGTTGTATCAAATTGAGCATGCATATTCCAACTGTAAAAGCAAGTATGCATGCATTAGTCTGTAGCACAAACCAAGAGTACAATATTACACTTTAGTCAGAAGTGGTAGGTTCAAATACCACATTTCCCAACTAGACAATAACTGCTATTTGTTCAATTATGTCTTAAGTTAAAGTTTTAAAGTAAAAGCTATATACCAGTGGCACACATGCCCTGCTTTAAACTGTAATCTGTATAATTGGAACATGCATATGTGCAATACATGCACATGTAAAGGAGCACTTGCTCCAATCTGTATTATAGTGTGCATCTGTTAGGAGTTTGCTAGTTTTAAAAATAATACTTATATGTTAGGGGTTGTAGTCTTAAGAGCAAAGGTTAAAATAATAGTGTCCAAATAATTGTATTAATGCATTGTATGTTACATATGAGGGTACTACTCATATCTCTTTTTTTCTCTCACCCCAAACCTTATCTGTTTTTTTTTACTTATTTTATGATGTGTCATCAAAACGTTTACAGATGACTGTAAGTTGGGTGCTGTCATTGACTCCCTATATGATGTTAACATACTGCAAGAGGGTCTCACAGCAACTAATGATTGGTGCCAAAGTCATTGCCTCAAGCTAAACACAAAGAAATGTATCATCATACCATTTGGCAAAAACACGGCCCCTACTGATTACCACATCAATGGTTCATAGGTTCATAGGTTCATACTAGGCTATCTGCCCAAGGGCATTTATAAGCCTAGCCCATAGTTATTTGGCTTTCGCCACCCCTTTAGTTTGAATAAAACTATGCCTATTATTTTGCTGTGCCTCTGTCAAGCAGTGACACTAAAGTAATCCCTGGGTTATATCTGCGATCTCCCATCCATTGGTCAAGATTCCTCTTGAACAAGGCCAGCGAGGTGCTCTGCCTCACATGTACTGGGATTTTGTTCCACAGCATAGGGAGTCTCTGGGTGATGAATCTGTCCCTCCAGCACGTTCTATTAATAACCGTGTCAAGGTTTAAGTCTCCCACCCTTGTGTTTCTGAGGGATCTAGATTTTTTGAGGTGAAGCATATTCATCAAATCAGGGTTTGACATGGCCTTATATGTCAGGCACAGGTCACCTCTGAGCAAGCGGTATGAGACTGAATAGAGCTGGAGTTCTTTCAGTCGGGCAGCATAAGACATATTTTTGAGACCCTTTATCCTTTTGGTGAGGAACTTTTGGGGCCTTTCTAGCTGCTGCAGGTGTCGGGTCAGATACATTCCGAATGGGGCATTGTACTCAATCATAGGTCTAATGAGTGATGAGTACAGGGGGACGATGACCTCCCTTGATCTAGATGTGAATCTCTTCATGATCAGGTGGGCAATGTAGAAGGTTTTCCTAACTACTTTAGCAACATGAGTGTCAAACGAAAGGCTACTGTCAACCTGGGTCCCCAGATCCCTGATGACTTCTTCTGTGCTCAGTGGATTGCCACCTATATGGTAGCTAGGGGTAACCTTGTTTTTCCCGAAGGGTATGACTATGCATTTCTTGGCATTTAACTTTAGGCCATGGCTCTGGCACCAGTTATCCATTTCTGTGAGGCCCTTCTGAAGGATATCTGTGTCAGATGTGTTTTCGACTATGGCGCCCAGTTTGCAGTCATCTGCAAACTTTGTCAGCCATAACCCTCCTGCATTTGCTTTTACTTCAGAAAAGTAGATGCCGAACAAGTGTGGACCCAGGACTGAGCCCTGTGGGACACCACTTGTGACAGGCTTTGAGTCTGACATGGCTCCAGCAACTCTGACCCTGTGGGTTCTGTCACTTAGCTAGTTTGCAACCCATCTTGTGCTGTATGGGTTTACATTCAAGCTGATGAGTTTTTCAATGATACCTGAGTGGGGTATTGTGTCGAAGGCCTTTGCCAGGTCAAGGTAGGCTGTATGGACTGCCTTTCCCTCATCAATGGCCTTGGTGACTGTCTCGAAAAAGTCAACCAAGTTTAAAAGGCATGATCTGCCTTTGACAAAGCCAAACTGGGTTGGATCCAAAGTCTGCAAGTTCCCTATGTCTTTATTTATGAGTTCCATTATGATCCTCTCCATGGCTTTGCAGATAAGGCTTGTCAAGCTAATGGGACAGTAATTTCCAGGGTCAGTGGAGGCACCACCCTTGTGAAGTGGGACCACAGTCGCCGTGCGCCACTCCTTGGGTACGTATCCTGAGGTGAGGCTAAGATTAAACAGCTGTCCTAACTGTGGGTTTAATTCCTCATTGAGTTCGTGGAGCACACAGCCGGGGACACCATCCGGTCCCATGGATGCTGTGTTTTTTGCTTTGGAGAGAGCAGTTCTCACCTGGGCGTTGGAGATGTTTGGGGGGCTACAATCCTCTGGTATAGATATCTCTCCTTTTGGGGGGGGGGGAGTTTGCACTGAACCTGTCAGCCAGTATGCTGGCAATGTGTGTAGGTTCAGTAATCTTCACATCATTTTGAACTAATTCTGAGCATAACTGGGAGTTTCCTCCTAGGTTTCTAACATAGCTAAAGAAGGCCTTATGATTGTCTTTTGAGTCCTTGGCGATTTTTCTCTCAAAATTTGCCTTGGATGATTTTATGAGAGCTCTTAGTTTTTTACTTATAATGATCAAAGGTGTCTTACCTTTCAAGGATTTTGCTCTATCTTGTAGTAGCTTCCTCCTTTTGTTGTAGAGCTTGTTTATGGCTGGGGTCCACCAGACTGGACGCTTGCCTTTGGTACAAAGAGTCTTAGTTTTGTTTGGGATTGCCTGATCCATGCAGTCCTGTAGGTGCTGGTAGAAGGCATTTGTAAGTGATTCAGCGGTTTGAGTAATGTTTACCACTGGCTCAGGGGCCTTAAAGGAGACCACACTAGTTTTTAGAAGTGTGAAGTCGGCTTTTGAGAAGTTTTTCACTGTGGTCTTTTTTGGTGGGGGCGGGATGAGGACCTCCAGCGAGATTAGTTTATGATCTGATCTCACCAGTGAGGGGTATACTTCCGGTGTTGAACATTGTGATCCCATGTTCGTGATGATGAGATCAAGTATGTTTTCTCCTCTTGTGGGGTTGGTGACTAGTTGTTCCATGGCATTTGAGTTTATGAACTCCAGGAACCTTTGGGCTAGAGTGTTTGGGCTTGAGTAGTGTTCCCAGTCTATATTAGGGTAGTTGAAGTCACCTAGTATGATGGTGTTTGGAGATACATTTATCCCCTCCAATGTTTTCAGGAAGGCCATGTGAGGTTCCTGAGTTTGAGAGGGTGGCCTGTAACATGCTACAAATTGCAGAGCAGTGTTGCCTATGGTTAATTGCACCTGGATGGTCTCCGATGCATCGTGCGTTGCCACCAACCTTGAGGTGTGGGTGTCCTTTATGAATATGGACACCCCCCTCCTTTCTTGGTGTTGTCCGGATTTTGGGGCCGGAACGCATGATATGAGGTGAAACCTGATAGTGCTGGGGTGCTCTCAGGAGCCTTGAACCAGGTTTCTGTCACAGCACAGACATCAATGTTCTCCATACTGAGAAGGGCCTCGAGTGCGTGCATCTTGACATTGAGACTTCTGGCATTGAGCAGCATTACCCTTAGTTTTTTCCCTTTTGTGTTCTAGGGTGGTAGGTTTAGAATTTGAGCCTTGCCTAAAAAAGGCACTATGGGGTGGCAAGAGCCTTTGCCAATATCCGGAAGCCTAGGGTGACAGGTGCAAGCCATCCCTCAAGCAGCGTGGCTTGTCCAGCATGTCATCCCAGGCAGACAGACATTGATCCCCTTTGAATGACACCAGAATTTAAGCCAATTATTAAAGCTGATCATCTTATCACTGTATTGTGGCATCATTCTAGGTGAAGGTACGATACTGCTCAAGGTCAGGGTCATACCTGCCTGGGCTACATAATCAGAGAGCTCCTCAATGTCTCTTTTCATGTAGTCCAAGGAGGTACGTCTCAGGTCGTTGACACCAGCGTGGACAATGACTGAGTCGTACTTGTACCTGCTGTTGAGAGACCTGAGTGCTTTCGTTATGTGGCGGATTCTAGCGCCCGACAGGCAGCTTACTGTGACCTTCTCCTTACTCAGTCTGGTGAGCGGACGCCAGTGTGTCTGACTATGGAGTCACCTATGACAAGTATGTTTGGTGTTGTATTTGGCCTTAAGGGCAGTGACTGCTTTGCACACTGATTTTGTTGTTTATGTGTTGTTTGTGTGGTGTATTGAGTTTGCAGTTGCTTGGGTGTCTGCTTTGGAGGCCTCTGCTGTTTAGGTAAATTTTACTCAGAGCCTCCGAGTATGTCTTAGTGTGTTTATGTGTTTGATTCAGTGGTGTGGTTGAGTTATGTGAGACTGGTATTGTGGTGTGTGTAGTTGCCTTCTCCTCCTGCCTGGTCTTGCCAGTCCTGAGTTGAGAGAGCTCAGCCTCCAGTCTGGCTAAACAGCTGCATCTCTCACAAGTGTTAGTGTTACGTGGGAGGAGGAGAGGGTTGTCCGTGTACATGAGGCAATTGTAACATTGTCTCAGAATTCCCAGATTCACCAACTGGGCAGGAGAGGACGCCAGCATCTGACCCTTCGACATGCTAGAAAGAATTATGAGTTGGTACGAGACAGAAAAGTAGTGGGCTTAGCAGGGAAGTGGGCACTCCTGGGGGGGTTTGCTAGTGAGAGATTTGTATAATATAGGAGTACTTGACCTGCAAAGAGAATGCTTATAAGACAAGGGATATGCTTATAAGACAAGTGCTGAGCTTTTTGAGAAGAAAAAGCTATTTGGAACAAGTGCTGCACTTTTTAGTGTAGGTGTAAACTGTTTAGGTTCCTAACAGAGCAGTTCTAAGGGAAAAATTGAAGAACAGACTTTCTGGAGCCAGAAAGACTTTAACCTTGTTTAACCGGCGCTGCCCGATGCTGCTCTAGTGGCAACTCCGCGCTAAAGCACGTTAAAGCGTGCTTGATAGCAGGGGCTGGAAAGAAGCAGGAATAGACCCAAAAGGGACAATAAAACTACAGTTTCAAGTCAGTAACCACCTCTACGGGGGGGCAGGGAAGCTGCTCAATGTTAGTCACTGCCACTGATCAACAGAGAGACCCTCCTTCAGCCCAAGCAAAAATGGCCTCACAGAAACTTTCAAACAGTTCAGGAACAGAAAGCCTGTAACTGAACTTTTTTAACTCTCAGAAAAGTGGGAAAAAAGCAAGATTTTTTTTTGTTTTTGTTTTTACAGAGATAGCAGAGGTTCACAAGTAATATCAAGTTATAACAGTGCAGTAAATGACCCCACACAAGAGTGCTAGGTCAAGGACAGAAAATATGCAAGTTTTAAGAAAAAAACGATTTAAAATTAAGTGCAAATAGGAAATTCAGCAAACAGCTTTTGGTTGTGCTCTAAATACAGCTACTAATACAGAAATTAAGTTTAACAAGCCAGAAAATGCTCAAGCTAGGCAGCTATGCAGAAAAACTTAGCAAATAAACAGAGAAAAAATACTTAAAATCTCAAAAGTGGCTCCCTTCTTCTCTCAGTGTTTTTTCCTCTTGGAGGGTGCTTCACCAACAGCCAACAAGCCTGAAAAGACGCCCAAACCATGAGGCAACTAGGTTTTAAGAGAGGAAGATGAAGGAATTATGGAAATGACCCCTAGTGGCCAATAAAACTACAGTTTCAAGACAGTAACCACCTCTACGGGGGGCAGGGAAGCTACTCAATGTTAGTCACTGCCACTGATCAACAGAGAGACCCTCCTTCAGCCCAAGCAAAAATGGCCTCACAGAAACTTTCAAACAGTTCAGGAACAGCACACAACCAGTGGTGAGACACCTGGGTACTCAGGTTAACAATCTCACATTCGACCATCATGTAGCGGCAGTGGTCAGAAAAGCCTTTTACTTGGTTCATCTCATAAGTAAAGGGATTGCATCCAGAAAAAAAGAGGTTATTATTACCTCTCTGTATCCCTCCCTCAATAGACCAATAATTAAGTATAATGCCCTGTTTGGTATGTACCTCTCCAAACATCTGCACCAACTGGAAAGGCCACAGAAATATCTCAAAAAGATAATTCATGGCCTCCAACACCTGTCCTATGCAGACAGGCTCAAATCACTCCCATTCTACTCAGTATCATACAAATTGCTCAGAGGTGAAATGTGTCTCACCTACAAGGTAATCTCAGAGCTTACCCTACTAGAGATGCTCCATATCCATAAGTCTAACTCCTCATGCATTACTCACTCAAAAATACTGAATCTAATATGCAACATCAACAAAACTGGTTGAAGAGACAGGTTTGTCTCCCAGAGACTGCCCCGCTCTGAAATCGACTTCTCATACACATCAAACAGAGTACCTCACTGAACCTCTTCAAGTGCAACCATAACGAGTGGATGAGAAACCACACATTTTTCCCAGGGACTTCAACTGTACCCCTCATTGACAGGGGTGACAGGTGCTGACTGAGGTTTCTTTTTGGGGATAACCTCTTGGCTAGGCTTGGAAGAACCCAAGGGTCATTAGCCTAGTAACCTCCTATGATCCTATGAAAATGTGTCCATGTCATCCACTTGTATGACATCACAAAATGCTCCACAGCACAGTGGGATAGGCCTGCCCCACAGGATCTATGTGCCCCCACTCCACTGGCCATGGCACCATTGCCCAGCACATCTTGGAGCTGACCTAGCAGCACCATGTCTGCTGCCTCTACACTACCTACCCCCTCAGGTAGTTCTGCCTCAGAGGATAGGTCAGTGTTTCCCACCAGGAGCAGTAGTAGGGGTGGTGAGTTTATCACCCATGCTTAACTGCCAGGGATGGTGCATAGGTGTCTGCGCCACACTGTTGGTGCACTCCTATGCAGGATGGAGGGGCTGCTGTCCCTCATTTTGCATAGGACCAGGAGGATAAGAAGGAAATATTGAGTGCTCCAGCTATTAGCGGAGTGAGGTGACAGTGGTGACAGACCTGTGGGTGAGAATTCAATTCTCACTATCAATCAGCTTGATATCTATGGGTCCTGGATACCCTCATCCCATCCAAAGTGTCCACCAACCTCTTGTGTCCATCACCATCCCTATGTCTTGTCTTGTTTGTCTTGTCTGTCTGCAATTGCTTCCTCACCTACCCAACTTACCAGACCCAGACATACCTATGTCCCTTCCCCAACATTCCTCTCTCTCCAAAAAAAAAAAAAAAAAAAAAAAGAGCACCTGTTCCACAGAAAATTCAAAAAAATAGCTCTCCATTTCACATACATGTCTTCTTGACACACTTGATTCAGTCCAATTGGCTATACAATATGATTGTATTGTGGTCACCCCTCTTTCTGGAGGTTGTTGTTGTGTTGTGTCTTTTGGCTTTTCTCAGTTAGGGGTTGCCCCGGTGGAACTCCGGTCCACTAATGATTGGCAGTAGATTTTTACGTGCCGAGTTGCCAGCTCTGACGCACAACCTTCAACGAAGGTACGCCCATTCACGCATGTCTCCACACAGAAGATGCCCACCACTGCAGTACCCCTCTTTCTGGAGGTGTCAGTCCAAATTCAACTAATATTCTGCATATATTATCAGCTGTTACTGTTGAAGAAATGGATAGGTATGGTTCTTTTCTACCTCCCTCCTGCACATTCCTGTATTTCTTTCCATTTCTTCTTCCCCCTGGTTGCTCCCCATTTGACCACTGTCTTATCCTCCCCATTTGTTTTCTTTAGTCCCTTATTGCACAATGGTGTGCATCATGCACCAACGTGCAGCAATGATAATACAAAAGTCCTTAGAAGTGTTAGATTTAGTTGCATTTCAACCCTATACCATCTGGCTCCAAAAAGAAATGAATTACTGCATCAAAACCTGCTGCCACAGAGTCTGTTAAGTAGCATGTGTATTCCACAGACTAAGTACTAACTGTCAGACTTTAGCATCCCCATTTCTCCATTGTTCTATCTTCCCCATTTCTTTTCTTTAATGCGTTATTGTGTGATGGTGCGCATTACTCACCACCTCACACCAATGGTAAAGTAAAAATAGTTAAAAGTATTAAATGCAGCTGTACTCCAACCCAGTGCTATCTGTCCCCAAAAAAGCAGTGTATCACTGAATTAACACCTGTTGCCACAGAGTCTGTAAAGTAGTAGGTGTGTTTCACAGTCTCAGTACTAACTGTCAGACTTTAGCAATGTGGCTCACATGCACAAACAGGTGTATCTCACATGTGTATGCACTTTGCTAACTGTTGCACACATCCACTTCTCCTTGTGCTATGGAAATGTATATATTATGCTGTGTTTCTGCTGTTTACTGTCCACGTTCTTTGTATGACATGAAAGTATATGCAGAAATATTACAAACTGAGGGCGCTATCTAACTGTATGTCATATATTTAAAACACATCCATGTGTTGGCACTCCCACAAGCACTGTGACCCTGAGGTCTCAGTACTTTTTCCAGACATATATCAACCACACTACAAAATGTAATATCAAATGCTGTGTGCTATGCAATGCACATCAATCTGGTGACATGCAGAAATACAGCTACTGACCCATACACCTAAAACACCTTATCTGGATGGCTACTGCAGAAATCAGCATGGACTATATCTACAGGGACAGAAGTGACCCTCAACACACTTGACCCTACACATTTTGGGTTTGGCAAGTGTAGATCTTGCTTAATGACCTTTGTGTGCATCTTGCATACTGACCCCAAATACCTGGATGAGGAATAACAGGACATTCCACCTATGTTGAGTTATCCAAGGCCTTTGACACTATCCCTCATTCATGTCTAATAGTGAAGATCTCCCATATGGGAATTAGGCAATACAGTACTAGATGGATAGCCAACTGGCTCAACCACAGAACACACACTTTCAAAGTTGGGACTGTGCCTCCACCACTAGTGCACTCAACAGTGGACTACCACAAGGATCTGCGCTGGGCCCTCAACTGTTTGGCCTATGGTTTACCAAGTTTGCAGATGATTGTTAACTGGATGCATTCATACAGAGTCCCCCAGTGATGGCAACATATTACAGCATGACTACTCTTACCCTCTTTTCTCCAACATGGCCTGCTGATGTCATCTACTGTAAGTTCACCTGCACTCCTGTATAAATCAGACATGTGCCATGGTGCTTGCACTATGTACTGTCTCCTGTAGTCCATGTACTTAAATAGGTAGGGGTTGTGTTCTCACTGCAGTTGACTGGATTTGTGTGTGTGTGTGTGTGTGTGTGTGTGTGTGTGTGTGTGTGTGTGTGTGTGTGTGTGTGTGTGTGTGTGTGTGTGTGTGTGTGTCTGTGTGTGTGTGTGTGTGTGTGTGTGTGTGTGTGTGTGTGTGTGTGTGTGTGTGTGTGTGTGCATGTGTGTGCGCGTGTGTGCGCGTGTGTGCGTGTGTGTGTGCCTGTGTGTGTGTATGCGTGTTTATAGTTAGCAGAACAGACGTGTATCCTACAGTTACTTCTCCAATTATATGGCTAGCCAGTATTTTGCTACTTGCTCATACCTGCACATCCATTTCATACACGCTTCCCAACAACTTGTCTCCCACATGGCCTGCAGATGTCATCTCCTATAAGTTCACCTGCACTGTTGTACAAATCAAATTTGTGCCATGGTTCTTGCATAATGTACTGTGTTCTGTAATCCATGTAATTAGATAAATACGGATTCCATTCTCACTGCAGTCAACTGGGAGTGTATCAGCTGCTGCTTGACATTACAGAGAACATTGTGCACCAGCATATGAGCTATAAAAGGTTGTCTGACACACCCTAAATCAGAATTGAGCTGTAGCACTTGTGTAAAGTACTGTGTTCTGTAGTCTGTATACCTTAGATAGGAAGGGGTTCTATTTTCACTGCAGTCAAGTATATGTATCTAAGCTGTTGCTTGACATTACAAAGAGCATTTTACACCAGCACATGGGATACTGCTATCTTCCCCTCAACAGACACTGCTGATGTCATCAGCTATAAAGTGTTATCTGACACACTCCAAGTAAGACTTGAGCGGTGGTGCTTACATAAAGTACTGTGTTCTGTAGTCTGTGTACTTAGGTAGGGGTTCTAGTCTCATGGCAGTCATCTGTGTGTCAGCTGTTGCTTGACATTACAGAGAGCATTTTACACCACCATGTAGGACATTGTCATCTTCTCCTCAACAGACACTGCTGATGTCATCAGTTATATCATATTTTTGGATATGTAGTACTCCCACTAAGGCAGAGTCAGAGACTGGACTGGGGGCCATGCAGAAGTCACTTCATCCTATACAATAAACCTTACAGTGATGTGGCTTTCAATCTATCCACATACATCATGGCATGGTGTGTAGCCCCTGTGTTATCTTGCTGAGAAAACCCTGTAGTCTCTCTTTGTCTGGTGAGGTACATATAAAAAAGAGCATTATACTCTAATAGTGCTGCAATGAGGTTTGACTACAGTGCTGTTGTATAACCCTAAGATATCAATATGATGACATGACTTATGTATGTAAAGACAACACAAACCAATGTAAAAACACAAAAAAGCAGTTCAAAAGAACAGAGGCTGATACAATATGCCGTTAAGCACTTTACCATTTAGTAAATGAAAAGCGCTTAACAGCATATTGTATCAGCCTCGGTTCTTTTGAACTGCTTTTTTGTGACTTATGATGTGTACAACATAGGCTTTCAATAGTAGTGTGGACAGTTGACGGTCAAAGTTCAGATTGCTGTCTAAATATATTCCCAGTGCTTGCATCACTGGGTTTCTGCATTGCAGGACTGTCCTCAATGCTGTGATTAACATGGAACTCCACTTTTCAGATGGACAACATTACAAACATGCATTTCTGCATTTATTGGTAGATCATCACTAAAAATGGGCCTCTGGCTCAGCTGGACAAACCTGGTTAACAAATGTCAAATAAATGTTAAATCATTTGCCTTTATCACCATTCAGTTGTACAGGTTACCTCCTCCTGTAGTATGTTATTACCACTGATGAACACAATGATTGCACACAATATGCAAAAATCAGCAAACTTGGTAAGGCAAAGGCCATACACTATAGCCTGAACTGTCAAGAAATACAATTCAAACCGAGAGGGGCCAATCACAGATCTCTAAGGTTTGCCAGTGGTGACAGCTCTATTGGTACAGGTTGATTCACTCATCTTTCACATGATGTGTTCTGCCAGTTAGCTAATTTTTACCCATCCACTGATGTAAGGTTTAATCCCCAGCTTGGGGCTTTTCTCAATGATACCTGCATGTGTGATTGTGTCAGAACCATAGGCCAGATCACAATAGGCAGTATGCATTGTCTTAACTTCATCCAGGCCTATCACGCAAAATCAATATGCTGTGACAATGTCACAGATCACCTATGGCATGACCCAGCACATACACCTTCCTGATAGAGTTGAATACACAGTTCAACACACCCTCCACATGGCCTATGTTCCCATACAAGGGTATACATCAACATGCAGCCACCTGAGTTGGGGGGGGCAGCACATGATGCATGCATGTATAGAGACATCCTGACTCTCCTCGACTGTAAGGTAGACCATCCTGTCATCATGGATCTCTTCTACATGTCCACTAGTAATACTCCAGGTGTATGCAACAGACCTGTGTCAGTTGTAACTGATACATCAGGTCCATTACATCTGATAGATGTCCTCAAAGAGGTCATCGAGGGCATGCAAGATGACAACAGTATCATCGTGTGGAACTTGAACATGTCAAGGCATTTGACACAAATCCACATTGAGGTATTCAATCAACACTGTCATATGAGGCCATAAACAGCTATATCACCAAATGGGTGTACCAGTGTATGACATACGTGTCATCTTACATATGTTGAAATGTGTAACGTGACATATATCTCAGGTCCAGGGATCAGTTTGGTACATCAGGGGTGCCCGCTAGGCCCTTTCCTGCCTATTAGTTCAGTGATAGACATCACAGATGAAATATACATGTTGTATCCAAACAGCTGACTGAAGGACTATAGCTTTTGTGCAATCATTGACTCTCACTGTGATATTAGTATATTACAGACAGTGTCAACACATACCGGAGACTGCTGCCACAGCCATGATAACACCTGCATTGACGAGACACATAGAGGGATTTGTTGAATCAGGAAACAGACACATCATCAAAGTATAATGTGGACATCACACCCTATAATCAGACGGGATCTATATTACTTTGCTGAAAGTGCAATTCAGCGAACTACTATTCAACTAACATAAAACAGGAAACGTTCACTTATGCGAATGTTCACATCTGTGAATGTCTTACATAGGGAAAGGAGTTACTTAGCAAACATAAGGAAATGCCCTCTTTACCACTGTAATCTAATCTCAGAGATGGTATATATAAAAGTAGGGGGGGTGGGGCACAGCTCCCTCCTGTATGGGTTTGATATACTGCAGTGTGTGTTACGCTAGGAATGTTGGCCAAGTAACTCCTTTCCCTCTGTAACACATTCTGGAATATGAACATTTGCTTAAATGAACATTTGTTGTTTTATGTTTGTTGAACAGCAGTTCACTGAAGTGCTATTTTGATGAAGTAATATAGACCCATCAGACCTATAGGTATGTGACCTGTGTCCTGGGGTAGAGGGTAAGTGGTACATCCACCATGATGTGGTCACAGTGCTCTCTACTCCCTTGAATGTAACACAAGTACTGGGTATGTGAAAGACATGCACATCAGAGGCCATAATAACTTCATGGTTCCCAGAATTCATCACACCAGTAACTGTGTACAATGCATTCTTCTTCATGTACCTCCCTACACATCTTCAGGGGATGTGTAACTGAAGTGTACCACCTTTGTCAGAGTGTGCTGTCATGTAGTTTACTGGCCATACCTAGGTATTCTTTCTGGGGAATATACATGGCGGTCTGATGGTGCAGAACAATAGATTCATAGGTGTTTACTAGGCTAATGCCTACAAGGCGCATTTTAAGCCTAGCATGCATCCAAAATCTCTGAAAAGTTCTGATGCCATTTATAAGTGTAAGCAGGGGCATGGAAGATGAAAGATTTACAAGCAGGAGCCTGGAATATGAACCATTTACAGGTTGCCTGTGCCCATTAGAGACATAGGTGCCAAACCAAGGATGAATTTCCTGTTCCCCATCCAATTGTCCAAGCTGCACTTGAATTGGGTTAGGGAGGAACCTTGCTTCATATGGATGGGGAGCCTGTTCCAGAGATGGGTTGGTCTCTGGGATACATGCCTGTCTCTCCAGCAGGTCCTATTTATATCACAGGCAAAGTTTAAGACTTTAGAATTGGTAATTATGGTGGCTTTGTTTTGTGGATATGCAGGTGGTCCATCAGAGTGGGGACTGGCAATGTCCTGTATGCCATGCATCAATTTCTCCTCAAAAGCCTGTAGGAGGCAGAATACAAGGAAAGGGCCTTGAGACAGTCTGCGTAGGACATTTTACTTTTGCCCTGTATTCTTTTAGTGAGGAACTTCTGTGGACGATCCAGTTTTTGGATATGCCTGGTTAGGTACATACCAAAGGGGGCATTATACTCAATGATAGCTCTGATGAATGTGGAATACAATAGAACAACAACTTCCTTGGACCTAGATGCCATACCTTTGTTTATAAGTTGCACAACATAGAATGATTTCCCCACTACTCTACTCACGTGATGGTCAAATCTACATTACTGTCTATGTGTGTCCATAACTGCTGGGTTTACGTTTAGGGGTGTCCTGTCAGTATGATAGTTACCAGGCGTTGATGATTTCCTGATGGATACTATTATGCATTTCTTGTCATTTAGTTTTCGTCCATGGCTCTGACACCAGTTGTTTGTCTATGTCAGCCCTTCCTGGAGAACATTTGTGTCATTGTGGGATTCAATGACAGCTCATAATTTGCAATCATTTGCAAATGTAGTCAGCCAAAGACCATTAACATTGGCGTTTACTTCAGAGAAGTAAGTGCCAAAAAGCTGTGGTCCAAGGACAAATGCGTGAGGGACTCTACTTATGACTGACATCTTTGTAGAGGTGGACTTCCCAATTCTAACTTCATGGGTCCTGTCTGTGAGGCAGTTGGCTATCCACAGGGTGATATACAGGTTTGTACTAAACCTCAAGTTTATTAAGAATGCCCAAGTAGGGTATTGTGTCAAATGCCTTGGCCAGGTCAAGGTAATCAGTGTGAACCATTTTGCCCTCATCCATCACTTTGGTGACCTTCTCAAAGAAGTTCACCAGGCTGAGTAGGCATGTTCTGCCCTTGACAAAACAAAACTGGGTTGGGACCAGTGTCTGGAGATTTACTGCCTAGCACCTGGAACTGCCGAGCACCTGGCTGACATATTCTAACTCCTTTCCCCTACCCACTATCCACCCTCTTTAAAACTCCCACAGATGCACTATATATTATCACACATTACTTGTAACTGCCTAGCACCTGGCTGACATATTCTAACTCCTTTCCCCTACCCACTATCCAACCTCCTCTTTAAAACTCTCACAGATGCACTATATATTATCACTTGTAACTGCCTAGCACCTGGCTGACATATTCTAACTTCTTTCCCCTACCCACTATCCAACCTCTTCTTTAAAACTCCCACATATGAACTATATATCATCACACGTTACTTACCAACTCACAGCCATCTACTCCCCACAGTCCTATCTATACCCACTAACTCTCCCCTAGACTAAATTGAAAAGCTTTCCCTTAAAATGTCAATGAATCTCATATGAACTTGTCTATAGTCTCCTCCTTTGGCAAACTGGCTAGTATTTTTAGTTTTCCCTTTCTTGTCTTGTCTTCACTACATCTTCAAGATTATCTCTATTAAACATATTGTATGCTATACTTTTAATTGCATGTCTAAAATACTATGCTTATGTAAATATCTTATGCAATCATATGTTATTACCTGCTTTATTTTATAACTGTATGTCTAAACCACAATGCTCATGTAAATATCTTATGTACAGCATGTTAGCAATTGTTCTGGAACGTTTCTCCCCGGGCCTCCACTGAAAATGGACAGCTCTCTCCAGTCGGACCTCCCCAGTAAACAAATGTGAAATAAATAAATAAATATATCACTACTGATCATTTCCATGATAATTCTTTCCATGGCTTTACATATAAGACTAGTGAGACTTATAGGTATGTAGTTTCCAGGGTCCGTAGATGGGCCACCTTTGTGGAGAGGGATGACTTTTCCTGTTCTCCATTCATAAGGCACGAAGCTTGTTTCGAGGCCATAGTTAAATAGTAATTCCAGAGGCCCTGACAGGTCATGTTTCATGCTATTTACATGGCATCCTGTGATACTGTCTGGGCCCATTAATGCAATGTTCTTGGGCTTAGAGAGTTGTTACACCAGATGCACATGTGCTACCTGTTCCACTTATGCACACACTACATACATAAGTGTTTGACAACATTAATGGCATATACATCATTCATGAAAGTGTTGATTGTGCCATAGATATATGCCATGCACACAAGGCAAGTAGCCTGTATTGACCATACTGTCACATGCAGGTATAGCAGTGTCCCTCCTTCCCTCCTAACATCTCCTGCATACATTACAGTACCAGCACAGTGTGCACGGTTACCCTCATAGAGTGTGGATGTATCATTGTAAGAACTGATAAGACTGTACTGTATCGTAATTAGCTGGAAACACTGTAATGAGACTGAGAATGAAAGTCTTTACCTGTTAATTACCCAAACCTATGCTGAAGAGGTACCAATCTCTCATTTATGGACCAAGTCTTGTATACTTTTTAGAATGAATTCTCCAAACACTGTGGTACATTCAATAAGGCTTTATTAAATGTTCACAATATCAGAATGCTGTCTTCATTAACAGTGCTGATAATCAAAGTTACTGCACGTCATATTCTGATTGTCCTGAACAACGTAAACTAATATAGTCTTTATTTGACCTGTCTTCTGTACTCAGGCTCGAGTGTCTGTAATATTTTCTGAAGTTACAGGTCAAACAAACTCACTAACCTCAACTGAACTGCCATCTTGAACACAACATATTATATTTCTTTAGTCCAGTTGTTGTTGTTGTCTTTCGGCTTTTCCCAGTTAGGGGTCACCACAATGGAACTCCGGTCCGCTAATGATTGGCAGTAGATTTTCACGAACGCCGAGGTACAAGCTCGACGTTCAACCTTCAATGAAGGCACGCCCATTTACGCATGTCTTTCAAATGCCCACCCAACCGCGGGGAGGACATGCAGACTCCACACAGAAGGTACTCCCCGCACTCCAGCCGAGAATCGAATGGGAGAACCTCTTGCTGTGAGGCAACAACGCTACCGCTGCACCACCGCGGAAGTCATATTTCTTTAGTCCAGTAATTTTCCTTATTTACTCTTCCTAACCTTGGTCTCAAGCTTTGTCTCATATGTGCTTTATTTAACATTCCATTAAGGAACATTCTGTAGCTGGCAAGATTGTATCTTTCCCTTGAGGAAAAGAACATTCTGTATTTCTGTATTTTTACAGACTTTATGCTTATCTTTCCTTTCTAATAACCTGTCTCTCATGCATGACCAGCAAGGTTATTTATTTATGCATAAATGAAACACAATTTATTTTACCCTCTAGCCTGTTTAATGTCTAATAACTACTTTAAAATGGAAGTCCCTAATCTAACAATCATAACAGTTGTCAAGTGTGTGTGTGTGTGTGTGTGTGTGTGTGTGTGTGTGTGTGTGTGTGTGTGTGTGTGTGTGTAGGCTCATCTGTTATGCTCATATGTTACATCAGAGGCATGTGATTAGTGGTGGTATTATTCTGATATTGTCCATGATTGTCGTTGGTTCTTGTAATGTTTGCCATGATCCTTTACCTGTGACAACCTTGCTGGAGACCTCTACTGAGAGTACACTGATATTCAGGTATGTCATTTTGCACAGCATTCCAATATGCACCCTACCCCAATTGTATGTCAGATCCCTGATAGATGTCCTCTGCACTATTTATTTAAGGATGGTTATTTCACACAGACACCCTCCTCATTGTTATGTCATTTTAAGGTTGGTTATTTCACACAGACACCCTCCTCATTGTTATGTCACTTTGTTTGACAGTCACAGACAACACATTTTCACTGTACAGTCTTGGTGTTGCTGCTACAACCATCTTCCATTGACATGCCCTCCTCTGCTGTATATGCAGGAGTTTCAACTGTACTCTGTCCATGTGTTCATTACTACAATTCATCTGTATGTCCATATTCAATACACACACTTCCCCTGGATGAGCATTTTACATGGCAGTCCCATGTCCTGTTACAGATCGTTAACGCAGCTTCAGTACAGAATGCCAGGAAAGGGATATCACAATATTCTGCATTGTGGGTACACTGTCGTATACTGTATTTGGACCATATACTTGACTTTCATAGCTCTCAACTGTCTAGATATTCCGAAGATGTCCAGATGTTTTCTTTAAAAATATGTGGTTTTCTGCCATATCACAGGGATGATCTATGGACTGATGTGACTCAGTATTACATACATTGATAAGGGTGGGGGGATAGTTGTGATGGATGTCATGATATACGAAGGGAAGATGAATACAATATTAAGAGATGAAGTTAAGTATGGAATAGTGTCCAGGAATGAAATTTATACAGTTTATAAGAAAATTGATAATATTTTGGAAAGTATGATGTATGAAAATCTCATTAACATCAAAACACTAGAATTTTTGAGAGTGGACAAGCCAAAGGTGCCCGTGATATTCGGTATTCCGAAAATTCATAAGAATAGTTTGGACCCACCTCTGAGACCTATTGTCTCAGCGGGTGGGTCCAAAACTAACACTCTAGCCAAATACGTGGATTTTAAAGCAAAACACGTATGGCAAGAGAAGGAAGTAATTTTGAAGGACTCATGGGACCTGTTGAGATGTTTGAATGAGGACAAATACCATGAAGACTTAATTCTAGTAACTATTGATATAGTTGATTTATTTGGGTCCATCCCATATAGGGCAGGAATGTCAATGTTTGAGGAAGAAATTTTTAAAAATAAGAAGTTGACACAAGAAGAAAAGGTGGTGTGCACAGGCTTAATGGATTTAGTGTTGAAAAATAATTTTCTCACGTTTAAAGGGGAATTTTTTCAACAGCTACAAGGAGTAGTAATGGGGGCAGCCTGTGCACCCACCTTTGCGAATATAGTTCTTGCTAATTGGGAGGAACAATATTTGCTAAAATCACCCTATGCTGGTAATTGGACCCTATACAAAAGGTTCCTTGACGATATTCTAATTTTTTGGATAGGTGGTATAGACAAATTAAATGATTTCATTAAATATATAGGACAGACTACAGATTTTCTACAGTTTACTTATAATTATTCACTTTAAAATATTCAATATTTAGATGTGGAAATAAATTTGGAAAATAACAGTTTTGAAACAAGTATTTATAGAAAGCCCACATACGTAAATCCATTTTTACATTTTAATAGTGCCCATCCTTTATATACTAAGAAAAATCTAGTAAAAGGACAATTTGTAAGAGGGTCCAGAATGACAAGTAAGGACGACAAATTTAGAAAGGAATGTGACTTATTAGAAAGAATGTTTTTAGATAGAGAGTATCCAGTAGAATTTGTCAAGGAATTAAGAGAAGAAGTGGAAAAAGGAAGAAAAGATAGATTTTGTCCAATTTTAGGTATAAGAGATGAAATAAATAGGGAAGTGAAACAAGAGGAAAATTTTCAACAGTCGCTTGTCCTTGAATATAATTTATTAAATAAGAACATAAAAACTGTGTTTCAGAAGGAATGGGATAGGTTTAGGGCTATAAGTGACTTGGAAGGGTTACCAGTATATCCCCCTAAGGTAGTGTTTAGGAACACTATAAGTATTAAAGGAATTTTGGAAAAAAACAGGAATAATATGGAAAGATTAAATGGAGCAAGAAATAAAAAGGGAACTTTCAGGTGTGGAAAATGTAAACAATGTGAGTACCTAATTAATAAAGAAAGAATATTCATAGAAAGCAGAGAAAAATGGGTGAACAGTAAAGGGTACTACAACTGCGAATCTAAAGGTTTAGTATATTTGGCAGTTTGTACAAAATGTCCTTCATTTTACGTTGGAAAGACTGAAAGAACCCTGAAGCGATGTATATATGAGCATATGTACGAAGTGAAAAAGGAAAAGGAAACAAACGCACTATTTAGGCACTTTAAAACTTGCTCCGAAGCAAAATTTCAATTTTTTGTCCTAGATCAAGTAAAATGGGACATCAGAGGGGGTCTCTGGGAAGAGATTATAGCCTACAGGGAACTGTGGTGGCAGGTGAATTTGGAAGCAAACAAATCACCTGGCTTAAATGAATATATATCTATTTTGCCTTTATTAAAAATGAGATCTGCTAAGGTATAAAACACAACATATAAAATGTAAAGTGTGTTTACAAAAAGTTGACAGCAGATGGCATCAGAGTCAATACAAATGTGAAGTAATGGTAAATATTTCCTATGTAGTCAAGAACTGTTTTTAACAAACATGATTTTAAACTTATTTACTTTTCTATTTATGTATTAGAATATTTATACAGACTATTTTAACATGAAGGAACAGTTTTTAATACATACACTTTTTTAATGATGATTTTTATGAAGCTTTTATGAATTAAGTGTATTATTAAAATGAGAGCAACATAATGAATTATTAATTAGATTTGAGGCTTATTTGATGATTTTAAAAGCACATTGTGAATTGATTGGTTAATACCTTTTTAATTGGATATAAAAGATGTATGGTTTAGTTTAAAATGTAATCTGATGAAGTCCATTTGGACGAAAACGCATGTATTAGGAAGGCGTTCATGATTTTGGGATCTACTACATTTTATTCGTGTTTCGTGTTTGTGTTGTGTGGATTGTCATCCTTACATTAAAACTGAGGTATTTTTGCAGTCGAGTCTCCTGCCTCCGTTTTTCTGGAGTTTGGTGAATTTGGTTCGCTACATTTTCTTGTTGTTGATACATTTGAGCACATACCTCTCAACTGTCCTGATCTGTGCAGAATGTCCAGTTTATGTCTCATATTTATGATCTTTTCCTCATAACTTTTTTCTTTCTTGAAAAATCATTGGCATGTCATTGCAGAATGCAGTTAGAAACTGACTGACATTTGAGTTTCAAACATCATGCTCTTCAGAAAGTTCATGCTAAGGGATAATTGGCTAGGCGTAAAATGACTCACAAGGGCAGTTAGCTTAGTACTAAACTATGAACCTATGAACCTATGTACAACCTATATATTCTATCAACTTCCTAAGTTTGTCAGTACAATATTAAAAATCTGTCCCTATTTCTAGCCCTTTATACCCCCATTGATATGGCTTTGTCCACATTTCTTGCTCTAAGAGATTCTGAGTGTTACATTCTAACACATTTCTATGTGACATCTATGCCAAATATGTCCCTGTTACTGGTTATTTGTCTTCTCATAAAGTTGGGCTCTGTGCAGATGTGTTGCACTAAGACAGCTATTTGTAAAACCCCTGGTGATCATTGTGGCATTATGCGCAAATGCATGCACCGTAGATGCTCTCCCTTTTACAGAATTGCTAATCACGTTTGCTTATAAGGTTTCATGGCCAGCAGCACTGTTGTGAGCCGCGAAACATAGCTTAGGCACACCACGCCTCATTAATATGCCCTGCACACTGCCATGCACCGTGCACTGTTGCACAAACAAATAAACTCTGTGTAGGCTCTGAGGAAAGCCTACATGGAGTTTATTGAGTCCCAGTGAATGTTTTACATGAAGGTGTATTACTTATCTGCCAGTTGCATTTGTTTTTTGGACCTGACAGGTTTTGTTCATCTGATATAGCTAATTTTTAAATGGAAATATTTTTTTCACTGGTAAAAAAGTGAATTATTCAGGCAGAAGTTATTTCCTCCCATGCCAAATTAAAAAAAAATATATTATGTAAGTATTTAAATAGTGGCAGATTTATTGACAAAACTCTCCTACCATGTGAAAGAACCAGGTGTGATTCCTAGCCACTAATGTATTTCATGTGGATGGAGATCAAATGTGTTGCAAGTCTTTCATCAATGTTTTTTGTAAAAGCAAAAGCTGGAGATTACTAAGCCTTGGGCCCCAAGTTTCATACCACAAGGTATAGCATCAAATTAAATAAGCAAGACATCTCCAGAGTCCAGACAACAAGATATGAGGTCAGGGATATTCCATATGACTAGTGGAGATGAAAAACATTTTAAGGGATTAGACCTGACACTATGGACAGAAGTTAACAAAAGTATGCAGGTGTTGGAAACAAAAAAGTTCTAACTAGAAAGAAGATTAAAAAGATGAAATGACTGTCTGTGGAGCCTTTGTAAGTGGCCAAGGAAAGAAACAGAGCAAAAGGCAGTGCAAAGAGAGTAAGTATGTCAAACTAAATACAAAATTTCTGGAAACAGCAAGAATAAATTGGGTACAGTATGAGTAAAACTGGCTAGGTTCAAGACAAAAGATCTCTTCAAGAAGATTGGTAATATTAAGGGAAACAATATTATATTAAGTGAAATTTTGCTTGAAAAAAGACAAAGATAGAAGGGACCACGAGCAAGTAGAATTTATTAAGAAAAGATGACAGGAATATACAGGGAAAATTATAATGGAAGGAATTTGACATCACTCATACGTGAAATGTTATATTGTGCGACCAAGAATCAGCCATTCTGATGATCAAACTTAACTGAGCCCTACACCTTGCTAATAACAAGACTGAAAGAACTGATGAAATTCCAACTGAATTGTTCAGAATCTAAATTTGCAAAACACAAGGCTTGATTTATAATCCTGTACCAAAAAAAGGCAATGCTAAAGAGTGATCCTATTGTTAAAGAGTTGCACGTATTTCATGTGCTAGCAAAATAGTGTTCGAGATTTATTTATTTGTTTATTTATTTACATTTTACAAAATTACATGGACGATATTAAAACCTAGACTCTTACGGTGTATGCGCTGGAAACTGCCAGAAAGGAGGAGGGCCAGAGAACCAGAGATCATATTGTAACATCTACTAGATAATATAGAAAGCAAGAGACTTCCAAGAACTATTTACTGTTGCTTTATCGACTGCTCTAAAAATCTTTGATTATGTGGCCTGTAACAAAATACGTCAAGTCCATAGGAACACTGGGATACCATCACCTTATTTGCCTCCTGTGGAATCTATATGCTGACCAAAAAGCAGAAGTTTTGTTGTTGAAGACTGGCAGTAGGAGTATTGCAAGGCTGTGTATTATCACCTGACTTATTTAAATTAAAATTGCCAGGAAAAAGATTAGCAACTTATAAATGTTCAGCTAGTCTCTACGTTCTTCTTATTTAATATATAACGGCTGATAGCATTATGGGAATATGTATGGGAGATGAACCATTTACAGGCTTCAAAAGATCCTTGTGGATATTAGTAGGCTAGTAAGTAGCTATGAACTTCAAATGTGCAGATGATAGCACTCTGATGTCTGAAAGCAAGGAGAAGCTGAAAAACTTGTTAATGAAGGTGAAAGTAAAAAGCACAAACAAAGGATTGCTGTTCAGAATAAAAAGAAGATTATGTCATGTGACACTATTGACTCTTTACAAATAGATGGAGGTGAGGAGGTAAAGAGAGATTTTAATTTCTTGAGATCAAACATATGTGCAGATGGTAACTTCAGCCATGAAATTAAAAGATGTTTGCTTCTTATGAGAAAAATCTACGGCAAAGCTATATATGACAGTAGAGAACATAACCATAATATTTTCAGCAAAGGTATGTATAGCAAACGTCTGTGTAGTCAGTTATAGTTTTCCCAATAATAAGATTTATCTGTGAGAAGTGGATTGTAATTAAGGCTGTGTGCTGGAAAATTAATGTTTTCGAACTGTAGTTTTGGAGAACAATTTTCAGAATCCTGTGTACATCAGAACAATCAAATCAGTCAATATTTAAGGAAAGAAAATGAATTACTTTCACAGCATAATGCAAACAGAGGAGTTATTAGACATCAAAGGCAAAAGGCAAAGAGGATGGCAAAGACTAAAATGGATAGACAGTATTACAGACGTAATGTGTAAAATCATACTTACAAAGTTGTTGATAGACAAAGCTGGCATGCTGAAATCCTTAAGGTCATAAAAACTCAGACTTGATTAAGTAATTAAACAACTATTTGAAAAATGATGTATCATTAAATTTGTATTGAGTATATCATATATTTCATATGTGAGTCTCTTAAGTTCATAGGTGTTTATTAGACTAATGAGCACAATGGCTATTTTAAGCCTAGCCATGCATCCCAAATCGCTGACTAGTTGTGGTACCTTTGATAAGTGTAAGCAGGGGCTTGAAAAAAGGTGAAATGTTTACAAGCATGCCTGGGAGATGAACAATTTATAGGTTGACTGTGTCCATTAGAGACATAGGTGACAAACCAGGTATGAATTTCTGTTCCCCATCCAATGTACAAGTTACACTTGAATTGGGTTAGGGAGGAATTCTGCTTCACATTGATCTGCTCCAGACAAGGGGTAGTCTCTGGGATGCATACCTGTGTCTCCACTTGCCCTCTTTCTATCACAGGCAAGGTTTATGTCTTTAGAATGGGTAATTCTGGTGTGGTTTGTTTTGCAGATATGCAAGAGGTCCATGATAGTGAAGTCTGACAATGCCTTGTATGCCAGGCATAGATCTCCCCTCAACAGCCTGTAGGAGACAGAATACAGGGACAGGGCCTTGAGGCAGTCTGCATAGGACATGTTACTCATGTCCTGTGTTCTTTTAATGAGGAACCTCTGTGGGCATTCCAATTGTTGGGTATCCCAGTTAGGTACATACCAAAAGGGGCATTGTACTCAATGACAGGTCTGATGAATGCTGAATACAGTGGAATAATGACTTCCTTGGACCTAGATGCCATACCTTTGCTTATAAGTTGTGCAATATAGAATGATCTCTTCACTGCCATAGACACATGGTGGTCAAAGGCTAGATTACTGTCTATGTGTTAACCCAAGTCCCTGACTACTGGGTCAACCCTTATGGGTATGTTGTCAATATGGTAGTTACCAGGGGTGGATGACTTCCCAAAGGATACTATTATGCATTTCTTGGCATTTAGTTTTAGTCCATGGCCCTGACACCAGTTGTTTGTCTGGGTCATCCCTTCCTGGAGAACATTTATGTCAGTGGCTTATTCGATGACAGCTTCAAATTTGCAAACATCTGCAAATTTAATCAGCCAGAGGCCATTGACATTGGTGTTGACTTCAGAGAAGCAAATGCCAAAAAGGAGTGGTCCCAGGACTGATTCCCGAGGGACTCCGCTTGTGACTGGCCTCTTTGTAGAGGTAGACTCCTCAGTTCTAACCTCCTGGGCCCTGTCTGGGAGCCAGCTGGCTATCCACCAGGTAACATTATGGCTTGTACCTAACCTCTTAAGTTTGCCAATAATGCCTGAGTTGGGTATTTATGTCTAATGCCTTGTCTAGGTCCAGGTAGGCAGTGTGAACCATTTTCCCTTCATCCATTGCTTTGGTGACCTTCTCAATACACTGAGAACGCCTAGAGTGAATCCAGACTGCTGGTTTACATTTTGTTATTAATTGCTTTTTTAAGAACCTTTCCTTCTTTTTTTCTAAATACTAAAAATCCACATCTGCACTGTTGACGTTTGCTGAATTATTTTACTAGGATGTGTTAAAACTACCTTGGATATTCTATCCGTACCTCTCAAGAAATCTGGACAAAGCACTAAATAATGGGGGACAAAGGCCAAAAATAGGGACAAATTTTAAGTATTGCTCTTACAAACTTAGAAAGTAGATAGAATAACAGGTTTTTCATTAGCATGAATTTTCTGAAGGGTATGAAGTCTGAAACATAAATGTCTGTCATTACTTTCAGACTTAAATCTTCAATGATTTGCAAGTGATCTGCAAGAAAACCACAATTTTATGAAAAATGGACTAAAAATATGAAGCAAAAATCTGGACATTCTGCAAAAAGCTGTACAGTTGAGAGGTATGACTCTGTCTATGTGGTCTATCTAATAACATCCCATTTCCAACAAGAAGATATTTAAGCACTGTCTCTAACATCAGTAAGGTTATAACTCTCACTAATGGGCTACTACTAGCCCAGAAGCTTGAGTCATTGCAAAGGCTATGTTAATCCAGTACAAAGTATTACGTCAGTGTCTTTGAGTTCCCAGTTCCTTCTAAGGAATAATTCAGGAAGTTAGTAAGTCAACAGAATTTTCCATGTTACTGTATGTGATAGCAAGTCTGTGTATGTATGTATGCATGTACACAGATACAAGTATACACTGATTGTTATTTGCCTGTGAAGTTTAACTATTTGACTCAATAACATTTAGACAGATATGACTAGAATAGAACCCCCAGCTACTATAGCTACCTATATGTTCTGTATTGGAGGAAGGCAATATGCATAGCATGTACACTTCTAAAGTAGTTTTGTATAGAATATAAAGCATTTTTAATTAAAACCTGTGCAATTTTCTATTCAGGGAACAGACAGTTAAACCATCTGCTTTGTCTTGCAAAATTATGCCTTCCAGATGATATGCAGAGTCATTCTGTTTAAACCCTAACAGCCTGTTTTCTAAACCCCTTATTGGAAATTTTAATTTAATCCAGGGTGTGCTTTGAACCCTTATTACTTAGAGTATGTTTACTGAGGAATTAATCATCAAACAAGACTTTGTCAAGGACTTGATTCCTTTTAGTACAAAAATTAACAATACAGCAAATAATAAGGAACGCAAAGCCCTGTACCATAGATTTTGTCAGAGAATATCCATTCCACTTATATCATAAATGTAAGGTGAAGATTTAAGAACAGAAGCAAACTATTTAGTTCCAGGTTTGCTTTAAAAGAAATTAAAAAGGATTTACTTGAAAACAAGGTATTCATGCTTACAAAAACTTATAAAAAGGTGAAAGGACAACAAGCACCTCATGCTATATATAATACAAAGTACAAAAAAATGGGATAAATCATTTAAATTTCCTTTTGTTCTAGTCACTGTGGAGTGTGGAGTCATTTGCATATTTGCTCCCCAATGTCTCTGTGCATTTATTCATTGGTTCTTGGGGCTAAGGCCAAAGAATTTTTATACCCACAAATGCATTCTTGAGGAAGTGCACAACTTTACAACTTGCCACACTACAACCGCATTAACCATACATATAACATATCATCAGTATTGCTCTGATACCAAACGCCTTTTCATGCATGACAATCCTTTATAATTATGACATTTTGCTAAAGCGATACATTTTCTTCTCAGATAACTAACAGTTTTAAATAAATGGACTTTTACTATATTCTTTTAAAGGTCATATCTCAGGATTCCACAATCAGAATAATTAATGATAGAGGCCCAGTGGAAAATGGTTAGGTATTTCAAAGAAAAAAATACCAAGCAGTTAATCTGTAAAATGTTCCCAAGGCGCTATGTTAATATTCATTTTAACCAGCCCCAGGGTTACTGTAGCATAATACATACCAAAGTGATACACTATTCGAAGACCTTAAATAACTTTGATATAACATGAACATAGATATACCGTACAGCTATTAAGTGGGCTTATATATTCTTTTGGATTTCTGATTGTCTTTTTAACTGTCTCATATTGTGAAAACTGATGAAAAACTGTCTTTATGGCAGGTGTCCAGATGAGTTACATATAGATGATGTGAAGTGTTAGAGTGCAGCTTTTTCATACCCATATGATAGGCACTGGTGACTTTTAAATTATAATTCTTGTTGGTTGGTAATTCCTTTAGTAATTCAGTCTTAATATCTGAGTCCATAAACACTTTATTTGCTGAATTTATCTACCCAGTTTTTACTCTAATAAACACCATTAAATACTTACCCATGAACCTTATACACCATTATTTTACTTAAAGAAAAGAACACATTAAGAAACTGAAAACCTAATTTAATCATACCCCTACCATGGTGACCCCCAGCTCAGATGGCCATTATCCATGGCTTATTAAACAGTTTTGACAGGTTATCATCCTGAACATAAGCCACATGTTTAATCTCTCTTTCTCTCTCTCTGTCTTACATAACAAACATTCCCAGATATCTGGAAAAGGTCAACGTTACCCTATACTCAAATGTTCCTCTGATTTTTGACCGATCTAAGCAAACTGCTGCATACAACCAGCTTATCTACATCCTCTACAAATACAATATCCTCACATCAAAAAAAAATAATTAAGCAAAAAAGCACCCACGCAGCACCTCACACACTTACTGACACCACACTGACCAACACCAACAAAGGTCATCTAACCAATGTCATATCTGATAATATTTTTTAAAGCTTTTGTCTTTGTCAGCCATAACTGGTTACTGTATTGTTTTTGAAGCTTCTTCCTTAAGACTGGATTACAGTTACTTCTCAGACAGAGCCTTTATAAGCAAATGCAATAATTCCTTTCCGTCATCACACACACAAAAAAAAAAAAAACACTGTATGCATCTTGCAAGGCTCTAACCATACCCCTATCATCTTCTAATGTTTCATAATCTCATTACTTTCTGGCATCAATCTCCAGAACATCATTTTTACACAGATTCATAGGTTCATAGGTAGATACTAGGCTATCTGCCCTAAGGCATTTATAAGCCTAGCCAGAGCGTGTTTGGCTTTCACCTCCCTTTTAGATTTGTTAACTGTGCCTCTGTATAGTAGGTCACAGAAGATAGCCCTTAAAGGTTAGTTTACTGTGCTTCTGTCTAGCAGGGACACAGAAGAGATCCCAGGGGTAAACTTACGATCTCCCATCCACTCATCAAGATTTCTCTTGAAGAGGGTCAGTGAGGTGCTCTGCCTAACATGAACTGGGATTCTGTTCCAGAGTGAGGGGAGCCTCTGGGATAAGAATCTGTCCCTCCAGCATGTCCTATTTATTGCTGTGCTGAGGTTCAAGTCCCTGGAGCGTGTAGCTCTAAGGGACTTGGATTTCCTGAGGTGGAACATGTCCATTAATTCTGGGTTAGACATGGCTTTGTACGTCAGGCATAGATCGCCTCTGAGTAGGCGGTAAGCAACTGAGTAGAGCTGGAGTTTCTTTAGTCGAGCTGCATAGGGCATCTGTTTGAGGCCCGTGATCCTCTTGGTGAGGTACTTTTGGGGTCTCTCCAGTTACTGCAGGTGTCGGGTAATGTATATCCCAAATGGGGCATTGTACTTGATTATGGGCCTGATGAGTGATGAGTAGAGGGGTACGATGACCTCTCTTGATCTAGATGTGAACCCTTTTGTGATAAGGTGGGCTATATAGAAGGTCTTTCTAACCACTATGGCAACGTGATTGTCAAAGGAGAGATTACTATCTACTTGGGTCCCCAAATCCCTAATTACTTCTTCCATAATTAATGGATTACCACCTATGTGGTAATTTGTGGGCACTTTGTTTTTCCCAAAGGGGATGACTATGCACTTTTTGACATTTAGCTTGAGGCCGTGGTTCTGGCACCAAGTATCCATCTCTGTGAGACCCCTTTGGAGGATGCTTGTGTCAGCCAGAGAGTCGATTATGGCTCCCAGTTTGCAGTCATCTGCGAACTTGGTCAGCCATAGTCCTCCAATGTTAGCCTGTACCTCAGAGAAGTATATACCGAACAAGAGAGGTCCCAGGACTGAGCCTTGTGGGACGCCACTTGTAACTGGTTTAGAGTCAGACATGGCACCTGCAATTCTGACCATGTGGGTTCTATCCCTGAGCCAGTTTGCAACCCATCTTATGACATAGGGGTTGATATTTTAGCTGGTAAGCTTATTTATGATGCCTGAGTGGGGTATTGTGTTGAAGGTTTTTGCGAGGTCCAGGTAGGCTGTGTGGACTGCTTTCCCCTCATCTATGGCCTTGGTAACTGTTTCAAAGAAGTCAGCTAGGTTTAAGAGGCAAGATCTGCCCTTAACAAAGCCGAATTGGGTAGGGTCCAGTGTCTGGAGGTTCCCAATGTCTTTGTTTATGAGTTGCATGATGATTCGCTCCATAGCTTTGCAGACCAGACTTGTCAGGCTTATAGGGTGATAGTTCCCGGGGTCCGTTGTGGCACCACCTTTGTGGAGTGGGACCACTGTTGCTGTACGCCATTCTTTGGGTATGTATCCTGTAGTAAGGCTGAGTTTGAACAGTGACTTTATGTGAGGGTTCAGTTCTTCTTGGAGCTCGTATAAGCCGCAGCCTGGGACACCGTCTGGTCCCATAGATGCTGTGTTTTTTGCTTTGGAGAGGGCAGCTTTCACCTGTGCATCTGTAATGTCTGGAAGGCTACATTCTGTTGGGATAGGCATTTGCTCTTTTGGGGGGGAAGGGGGGAGAAGTTTGCACTGAATCTCTCTGCCAGAATGTTGGCAGTGTCTGTGGGTTCAGTGTATTTTTTGCCATTTTGCACTAACTCAGAGCATATCTGGGAGTTGCCACCCAGATTCTTGACATAACTAAAGAAGGCCTTGTGATTATCTTTAGCGTCTTGGGCAATTCTTCTTTCGAAGCTGGCCTTTGATGATTTTATGAGGGATCATAGTTTCTTGCTAGTACTGATCAGAGATGCCTTCCCTTTTTGGGATTTTGCTCTATCATGTAGTAGCTTTCACCTTCTGTTGTATAGCTTATTTATGGCTGGGGTCCACCAGACTGGTCTCCTGCTTCTAGAGGAGTGAGTCTTGGTTTTATTTGGGATAGCACGATCCATGCATTCCTCTAGGTGCTCATAGAATGCGTTTGTAAAGGATTCTGCGGTTTGGGCAGTATTTTCTACTGGCCCGGGGGTTTTGAAGGATTCCACCTTGGGTTTGAAAAGTGTGGTTTGCTTTTGAGAAATTTTTTACAGTAGTTTCCTTGGCTGGGGGTGGGGACAGGATATTGATGTCCAATGAGATTAGTTTATGGTCTGATCTTACTAATGAGGGGTTTACCTCTGGTGTGGAACATAGAGTCCTCATGTTGGTGATGACCAGATCCAGTATGTTGTCCCCTCTTGTGGGAGTGGTGACCAGTTGTTCCATAGCATTTGAGTTTATAAATTCTAGGAACCGTTGGGCAAGGGTGTTGGGGCTTGAGTAGTTTACCCAGTCAATGTTTGGGTAGTTGAAGTCACCCAGTATTATGGTGTTTGGAGAGACCTTCATATTTTCCAGTGTTCTCAGGAAGGCCGAGTGGAGTTCCTGAGACTGGGAGGGTGATCTGTAACAGGCTACAAACTGAAAGGCAGTTTTGCCCACTGTTAGTTGCACATGGATGGTCTCCGATGCTTCGTGCAGTGCCACTAACCTGGAGGTGTGGATATCTTTGATGAATATGGATACTCCCCCTCCTTTTGTGTTTCGGTCCGGGTTTTGGGGCCGAAAAGCATGGTATGAGTTATAACCTGATATTGCTGGGGTGCTCTCAGGAGCCTTGAACCAGGTTTCTGTTACTGCACAGATATCGATATTCTCCATACTCGAGTGCGTGCATCTTGAGGTTTAGACTTCTAGCGTTGAGTAGCATTACCCTTAGTTTTTTACTCCTTTTGTTGATTATGGAGGTGGGTTTGTCTTTTGAGCTTTGCCTAAAAGAGGCACTATGGGGGTGGCAAGAGCCTTAATCAGTATTTGAAAGCCCAGGGGTGACAGGTGCAAGCCGTCCCTAGTGAAGCAAAGTGGCTTGTCGAGCATGTCATCCCAGGCTGACAGACACTGGATCCCCTTAGAATGACACCAATACTTTAGCCAATTGTTAAAATTGTTAATTTTGTCTTTATATTGTGGCATCATTCTTGGTGAGGGCAAGATGCTACTCAAGGTCAGGGTCATACCGGCCTGGGCTACATGATCAGAGAGCTCCTCTATGTCTCTTTTCATGAAGTCCAGGGAGGTACGTCTCAGGTCATTCACACCAGCATGGACAATGATGGAGTCATATTTGTACTTGCTTTGGAGTGACCTGAGTGCTTGTGTTATGTGGCGGATCCTGGCACCCGACAGGCAGCTTACAGTGACCTTCTCCTTGTTCAGTCTGGTGAGTGGGACGTCAATGTGTCTGATAATGGAGTCACCTATTACAAGTGTATTTGGTGTGTTGTTTATCCTTAAGGGCTGTGACTGTGTGGCACACTGACTTTGTGAAATATGTGATACGTGGGTATTGCTGCGGGGTTGCAGTTGCTTGGGTGTCTGCTTTTGAGGTCTCTGCTGCTTTGGCAGGTTTTTATTTAGAGCCTCCGAGTATGTTTTTGTGTGTTTATGTGTTTGATTTGATGATGCGATAGGTCTATGTGAGACTGGATTTGTGGTGCGAGTGGTTACCTTCTCCTTCTGACTGACTGTGCCAGTCTTGGGTTGAGAGAGCTCAGCCTCCAGTTTGGCTGTATAGTTGCATCTCTCACATATATTTGAGCTTGTTGGGAGGAGGAGAGGGTGGTCTGTGTATATAAGGCAATTGTAAGATTGCCTCAAGATTCCCAGATTCACCAGCTGGACTGGAGAGTAAATCTGAAACTGACCTTTGGACATACCAGAATAGTATAAGGAACTTGCTTTTTGACTGATCAGGAAGGACCAATAGGGAGCCAAGTACTTATAAAGAGTATAAGAGGGTGTAGTGCTTTAGTTTGTTAGTGTTTACTTAGGATATGAGCAAGTGCAGGGCTTTAGAAGGAAAATAGAGTGCTTACTTTGAGAGTTAGAACAGTTCTAAGGGAAAAAGTGAAGAGCAGACTTTGTGGAGCCGGGAATAGTTTAACCCCATTTAAACAGCACTGCCCGATGTTGCACAGTGCGCAAAATCACGCAAAACAGCGCAAATGCAGGTTTTAAAGCAGGGAAACTGAAAGAGATAGGAATTGACCCAAAACAGCCAATAAGCTACTAGTTTCAGGGCTGAGACCACTCCTCCAGGGACAGATAGGCAGCTCAAAGCTCCCCACTCTCACCGGTGAACAGAGAAGCTTCCTCCTATCCAAGTAAGGATATGGGCAACACAGGAACCTATACCACAGTCCAGAATTCAGCAAAGCCTGAAATCTGGGATAATCTAGTTCAGTAAGGCGGGAAAAAGAATATTTTTTTTTTTGTTTTTTTTTTGCAGAGAATAACAGAAAATCACACAGAAAACACTGTAAATGCTAGATATAGCCTTCTGTGAAACAAATCCCAGCTATCTTACAATAGTTGAAAAACCCCAGTAACACACCCTCCAAATCCTAAACCATGACTATTCCAAAACAATTATGACTAAACAATGAAAAGAACAAATTGATGTCACCTTCTTCAGATACCCTGGGGTCTTTCTAGATCCATCTTTAAATGTCACTACATGTTAACAGCCTAATGATCAAACTGTATTCTACTCTTTTAGGTAGTTATAAAATCTGGTAGTCTTCAAACCACTTTTATGGAATCAGTATGGAATTGGTGTTTCTGCTTTGTCTCCTAGTGAGCAAAAATGTAAAAGGACATTACTTCTAACCCTTCCCAGAGACTACCAAACATTTTAAGCCTGAAAACTGCTTCTTATTAGCTGCTTTGGATTAGTGCTACTGTTTTGCTTCTAAGGAAAAGAGCAAAGAGACGTTGATTCCTGACTGTCTCTTTTGGGCAATGTGTATGGGACTTCCCTGACTGAGATGGTTTTGGACCACTGTATAGTATCTCTCTCTTGCACTGAGATGCTGTGCAGGCTATCTAGGGCATCTACCAGGAAAAGGCTACAAGAAACCCACTGATCCATGCAACAGCAATCCATACAACATCCATCAAAGCACCTGTCACCGGCTTCTTGGGAACCAGCTTGGGATTGCTGTTACTGCTTTGCTTTTGATGAGAGAAGGAGAAAAGCAGCATTGACTCTTAGCTGAGTACAGCAGCAATGAGACCAGCACTAGTCAATCAGTTAGTAGCCAATAGGAGAACCACCAGTATTTATCATTCTTGGCAAATCTTCTGTTATCTTTTCACCAAGTACTGCTAGATTAGTGACCATCTAACAAAACTTCAGAGTAGAATCCTTAACAGTTCATCCATAAATCTACTTATGTGAAAACATTAACAACTGTTTGGTGGATTTGTCTGACTTTGTACATATGTAAATAAGAGTAGAACGTTTTACTGTTCAACTATGCATCCTAGCGCTATGATGATTTATTAACTATTAGTAAACATGAAACTGGACACAAGTACAAAAATGCTCACACAACTATTAGAGAATACATTTGTAGACAAATTGTAGATATCTCATAGTGCAATTATACAGCTTACAGGTATATTTACCCATGTTAGTTTTAGCTATACCAAATAATAGATTAGATATATATGATAAAGTCTCCATTACCTTGAAACAGCCTTACTGGCTTTGTCTTAAACTTTCTTTCAGTTTTATTAATTAATCATCTTTCATGTACACTCATTGTACTTTTACTGCAAAAAGTAGTGCTATGCTAATACTTGTTATTGTATACTTTTTATTGTAAATTTGTAAAAATGTATGCCATTGCACCCAGGTTATGGGTGAAAAGAGTCCAAGGAGCAGATCACTTATCCAATAAACAAAGAATAAATAAATTAAAAATACAAAACTATCCAGCTCCCTAATGACTGTGTGTTTTTAGAGAGACATGTTATCTATGTGGAACTTGCATGGCTGCTCATGTTACCCAGAGAACAGGTCATGACCCTGGCACCATTTGTTTGTACATGTTACACCTTCTTGGAGAATCCAGGATTCCACTAGACATTTGATCATAGTTCCAGGTTTGCAATTATCCATAAACTTAGTCAGCTGACCTCAGACCCCTGATATCAGTTTTGACATCATAGAAGTAGATATCAAAGTGAAGTGGCCCCACAAATGTTCTGTGGGGGACTTCACAAGTAATAAGCCTTTTAGATGACAGAATGCCCGCTATACTAATAGTCCACATTCTATTAGTCAACAAGTTTGATATCAGAGTGGGTTACATAAGAGTTTACATTTAGTTTGATGAGTTTGTTGATAATGTGGGAGTGTGAGATGATGTGAAAGGCCTTGTTAGGTTGTGGTGAGTCATGTCTACTGATCTGCCTTTGTGCACCTTGTTGACTTTTCCAAAAAAGTCTGCTAACTTTAGGTAGCAAGATATGACTTTTAGAAACCCAAAATGGTTTGGCACCATGGACTGAAGTCTGCCAGTGTCATTGTTATTGTTTTCCACAATGAAGTGCTCAGCTGTCTTGTAAATAATGCTGGTTAGGCTTATTGTTCTGTAGTTGTCAGGGTCAGTGTTATGGCCACCCTTGTGAAATGGAATGACTACAGCTGTTCACAGGCTGAAGTTAAACAGATTTAGTAGTGAGTCAATAAAGTTGTGCTGCCAAGAAAGCAGCCTAGCACATTGTTTGGGCCAAAGGAACTAGAATTCTTGACTTCAGGGAGTGCCTCAGTGCTTGTTCGAAGATGATCTAATGGGGCAGCAGACATGATAGTATGTGGGAGTTTGAGGAAGGCAGAAGGTAATGTTTGAACTAAATGTATATGCTAGTCTATTGACTATACCCTTAGTGTCTGAGTATGTCTTATTGTCACACAAGATTGTGACTATTTTCAAATGTTCAGATCCTAGAAACCATGAGATACAGCACATTCTCCAGCAGCATCTCTACCTAGCCTGATAGCACTAGGCAGAGAGAGACAGAGCAATATAACTGCATCATGCTTACTGACAGTCATTTGCTCAGATTTGCCCAGATCAGCTTTCTTGGGACCTTGTCATATGCTTTCTCCATGTCTAGGAATGCTCAGATGGACTCTTTCCTCATCTCTAGCTTCTTCTCAAGTATCTGTCTCACTGCAAACTTCGGGTCAATTGTGTTGTATCCTGATCTGAATCCAAACTGCTCATCTTCCATCTTGATGGACTACATTAGCAAACAGGTTGCAGGGGACAGATCAACAAAGTTGCTGTATGTAGACGATGTGGCATTACAGGCAGACTCTGAGCAAGAACTTCAGCAAAGGATAGGAGAATGGAATGCAATATGGAATTCACTTAGGATGAAACTAAGCACAGATAAGACAGTGGTAATGGCAGCAAATTGGGGAAATCAGAAGAAGCTGAGAATAGAGATAGAAGGGAAGACAGTGGAACAAGTAAACAGCATCAAGTATCTGGGAGGAGTGGTTGAGTAGAAGGGAAGTCTGAATGAAGAGGTCAGAGCTAGAATCAGAGGGGTTGCAGCCAACTGGCATATAATGTCAGGTGAATGCCAAAGAAGTTGAAAAGTAAGGTGTACAAGACAGTGGTGTGACCAGTACTACTGTACAGTTCAGAAACCTGGGCAGTAAAGGCAGATCAGTTGAAGAAGCTGGAGGTGATGGAAATGAAGTGCCTGAGAAGGGTGTTAGGATGTCGACTGTGGGACAGATGAAGAAATAAGGACATAAGAGCAGAAGCCAAAGAAGCTGCAATTGTAGAAAAGATCAAAAAGAACAGATTATGGTGGTATGGACACATGCAGAAAAGCAGAAGACAATCTGGTAAGGAAGATTTGGGACACACAGGAAGAAGGTAAGTGAAAGCGAGCACATCCAGCAAAGAGGTGGATGGATTGTGTGAAAGAAGATCTGCGACAGTCAGGCATGAGTGTTGAAGAAGGCAGGAGAGTGGCATTGTATCGAGATAGCTGGTGACAGTTAATACAATACCCTGACCCATGTAAATAAATGGGAAAAAGGGGGCTGATGACAATAATGATGAAATATGTATAAATGTACAAATATATAGATATAGATATGCAAATCTGCTTTTACATATTCATAATTTTCTTTACAGTCATACCAAATGTTTCATTCCTATTAGATCTTCACTCCTTTTTCCATAACCACCATCTGATTTTACTTAATATTGTTGCTAAAATCAATTTACCATTAAACATAATTCCATTTATTACTTCATTCCATATAACCCTTATAACATAAAGCAACTTTTTATATATTCTTTTAACATATGCTTTATTTCTATTCTTATAATATCCATATTTAATCATATCCATGTCTATTTTATCCTCTTATTTTATATCTTCGAAAAAAATCTTCTTTATATAGTTTTCCCTATACAGTTTTTACTCTTTTACACTTCAAAAACACATGTTCCATAGTTTCTTCTTCTTGACAATGCAAACATATTCTATCATGTTTCTTTTTATATGGCATATTTCCTTTTACTGTCAATTTGTCTATTACCAGTCTCCACAAAAATCTTGACATTCTACATTCTGATTAAACCATTTTTCTCTTACTTTTATAGCTTTAATTTTTTTCTCTGATAGATTTTTCCCATGGTTTTACTTAGAAATGCTGCATCATTACATTCTTATACCATACTTTTCTCTCGTTTTCTACATAATCAATTTTTATTTTCCACAAAAATATTTTTTCTTGGTATCATTTTATTTCTTTCAATTATACACTCTTTTCTCTTTACTGTTTTTTACCATAATCCCAAAGTTACCATAATTATATTTATACAATTTTACTACTAATCTTGCATTTTTTTTATTTATCCATTTTAACACTTTGTACAAACTTAATGAAGCAGCATATACTACTGGGTTAATTATCCCTAAACCTCCTTCCTCTTTATTTACATATAAAACTCCTCTTTTTATTGGGTTTAATCTATAACCCCATATAAATGAAAAAAATATCAGCAATAGTTCCTTTTCAAATACTGTTGGCAATATACATACATGTGCTAAGTATGCTATTTACCATCAGTACTGAATTTATCAAATAAGCCTTTTTTTCTGAATGATAATTTATATGTTCTCCATAAAAGACAGGTTTGTTTTATTCTTTATATTGATTTTTCCCATTGAATTCTACTTAAATCTTTATCCCCAAATTTTATACCTAACACAGAAATCTCATTCATTGTAAAATATATAACCCCGATCTTTCCTACATAACCCAAACCTTTACTTTTCTCTAAATTTAAAACAGTCTGAATCACCTCTAGACATGCATTTGTGCAAATTATTACTTCTTTTATCCAAATTTTGTTTTTGCAATTATTATAATGGCATCTGTATATGTTAACAGAACTGGAATCCTTAACCCTTCAGGTGTTATATACCCCACCTTGTTCATTTTGTAATTTATGTCACATACTATCACATTCATAACTAATGCAGAGTATATAACTCATTAGACATTCCTGTCTTACACCACTCTTCATATGCACCTCTTGACTTAAACAGACATTTACCGTTATTTGTACTTTTATTACTACTATTAGCTGATATACATAGTTTCCTAAGTTTTGCACTTGTGTTATATTCTTTCATTATTAAACATAAGATTTCATATCCATTTGTATCAAATGCTTTATTAAGATCTCCTATCATGATATTCACTTCTTTTCTATTCATAATATCATCCACAATTTATTTTGTTGTCATTAATAATTCTTGACAACCCTGCCCTTTATACTGTACATACTATCTTCCATAATATTTTCAATTTTAGTTTCAAATCTCTTTTGTTGTATTATTTTCATAAAGATTTTCTAATCATTATTATTCAGTATTATCAGTCTCATGTTTTTTTAATTGTCTGCTATTTTTCTTCTTCCATATAAATTTAAGTATTCTACTACATAATACTTTATAAACCTTCATTTAACCATGCATTCAAAATCTTAATTTTTTATATACTGCATACCCTATTCCATCTGGTCCTACAGCCAAATATATATATATTTACTTGTCCTAATAGTTTATCTAGCTCATTCTCTTTTTCTGTTAACTTTTTGACTTTCCATGTTTTTTTTACTACCTTCTTTTCTCTTTAAACATTTCCTGTACATATTGTACTACACTATTCATAATCTTTTCCTGAGTTCTTTCTATTTTTCCTTTTACATTTTTAGTTCTCTGATTATACTACCATCTTCTTTTACTGATCATTTAAGTAACTTGTTACGTCTTCTCTTTTCCTTGTAAAAAACATTTTGCTTATATAAAAATTCTTGTATTTTTTCTTGACGTCTGTCATATAATCTTTGTCAAAGTAGTTTCTATCATTATGTTTTAAATCTTCCAAGGCATCATTATATGTTCTTTTATATTTCCCTTTCTCTACTTTTCTCACGTCATATTGCCACTGTAAAAAAAACATATTTTTTATATCGCTCCTTAAATATCATCTACCATTTAGACCAATGTTTGTAAAATGTTCTCATAGTAATATGATCCTTCCGTAACTGTATTACTAATCTCTTTCCTTCTTCATTCCATGCTTTCTCATTTATCCTTTTTATTCCTTTGCCCATTTTTATATATTCTTTGTTTTCCTTTATCTCTGGCCATATTGCAAGATGATCAGAAAATCCTGTTTTGACTACACCCCCTTCTCCTATAACTAAGCCTTCTGATTCTATAAAATAATATATTTCAGTTCTATGCATACCCCTTTTGTAAGTCCACTTATATTTGTCCCAGAGCTTTAAATTACCACAGCTAACATTTTTTATATCATTTTCTTTCTTTTTATGTTTGCCTCTTAAATCACAATTAAAGTCTCCAGTTATTATTATATTCATATTTATTACCACATAGTCTAAAATCTGATGCAATAACATTTTACTTTCTTTACAACTTGTATAACCATATAATGTTATAATGATATATACTTGTTATTTCCATTTTAAATCTACAATAGTTAATCATTGTGCTAAAGTTACATCTAATGTGTTTACTGTATTTCTACAGATTACAGCTATTCCAGAACATCTCTCATTTCCCAAATTCAAGATTATCCCCCCATAGTTTGTCTATTTCTAGTCTTTCATTTGTTAAAAATTTAGTGCCTTCTAATATAATCACATCTACATCACATGTGTTACACCACTTGAAAATATGTACTCTTCTCACTATATTCTTATTACTACACACATTTACAGAAAGCACTCTAAATTTTTCATTTTCCCTTTTCCTTAGATTCATGGTTTCATAATTTCACAGCTAACTACTAGGGTAGCTTTCTTAATAGGCAAGTCTAAGCCTAACCAGTTTCCCTCCAAAATTTGAGAATCAAACACTGTACCTTTTGTCTGTGAGTTAGACACCCTAGCCATTACACCAATTTTCAGTCATTAGCTGTATATATTATTTTTCATCCATTCCCTGTCTTTTTCTTTGTACTTATCCCTTTAATTTTTCTTTTTCTTTCTTATACCCTTTTACCTATAAAATATTTTTTTCTCCTTTTACTACCTCTCAATTTATGTCTTCTTCATCACTTATTTTAGAACATCTTCTATGTCCTCTTATCTATTTTTTCCTTCTATTTCTACCACATTTAAAATTTCTACTATTTGTTCATTTTCCTCTCTTTTTTCTTTTTCCTTACTGTTTTCATTTTTGCAATCCATCAATAAATATCCATTTTTGTTACATTTATAACATTTCAATTTACATTTGTTTGCATCATGTCCCATTTCCCCAAAAATATAACATTTCCTTTTGTCACAGGAACTTATCTAATGCCCTTCTTATCTACAAAAAAACATGTTTTACATTGTCCCCTGTATTTTATGACACTCTTATTTCCCTCCACATTTATCATGCTTGGTATATGTATATTTTTTTCTCTTTCTATTTTTAACACAATATTACAATCAAAGCCACCGGTCTATAAACCCCTTTGTCATAATCTTTTGCAAGGTCTTGTACTTATTTACATAAAGTTTTCAAATAGGTTCATAGGTGTAAGTTAACGACCACAAGGCCCTTTTTAAGCCTAGCCATGCATCCCAAACCTTTGACAAGTTCTGATACCCTTGCTAGGTGTAAGCATGGGCCTCTGAAATATACCATTTACAGGTTACTTGTTTGCATTAGAGATATAGGTGCCAAACCAGGGATGAATTTCTGGTTTCCCATCCAATTGTCCAAGTTGCACTTGAATTGTATTAGAAACTCTGCTTCACACAGATGGGGAGCCTGTTCCACAGACAGCGTAGTCTCTGTGATATATGCCTATCTCTCCAGCATGTCCTATTTATATCACAGGCAAGGTTTAAGTCTTTAGAATGGATAATTCTGGTACTGTTTGTTTTGTGGATATGCAGGAGATCTATCAGAGAGGGGTCTGACAATGCCCTGTAGGGCCAGGCATAGATCTCCCTTCAAAAGCCTGTAGGAGATATAATACAAGGATAGGGCCTTGAGGTGGTTTGCGTAGGACATATTACTTCTGCCCCGTATTCTTTTAGTAAGGAACCTCTGTGGACATTCCATTTGTTGGATATGCCTGGTTAGGTACATACCAAAGGAGTCATTGTACTCAATGATAGGTCTGATGAATGCTGACTACAATGGAACAATCACTTCCTTGGACTTAGATGCCATACCTTTGTTTATAAGTTGCTCAACTTAGAATGATTTCCTCACTCTGTAGACAAATGATGATCAAAGGCTAGATTACTATCTATGTGTGTCGCTAAGTCCCTCATTACTGGGTCAACTCTAAGGGGTGTGTTGTCAATATGATAGTTACTAGGGATGGATGACTTCCCAAAGGATACTATTATGCATTTCTTGGCATTTAGTTTTAGGCCATGGCTCTGACACCAGTTGTTTGTCTGTGTCAGCCCCTCCTAGAGAACATTTGTGTTAGTGTGAGATTCAATGACAGCTCCTAATTTGTAATCATCTGCAAATTTAGAAAGCCAAAGACCACTGAAATTGGCCTTGATGTCTGAGAAGTAAATGTTAAAAAGGAGCAGTCCAAGGAGTGATCCCTGAAGGACCCAACTTGTGACTGGCCTCTTTGTAGAGGTGGACACCCCAGTTCTAACTTCCTGGGTCCTGTCTGTGAGACATTTGGCTATCCACCAGGTGACATACGGGTTTGACATAACCTCTTGAGTTTGTCAACAATGCCCGAGTGGGGTATTGTGTCAAATGCCTTGGCCAGGTTAAGGTAGGAAGTGTGAATGAATTTGCCCTCATCCATTGCTTTGGTGACCTTCTCAAAGAAGTCCACCAGGTTGAGTAGGCCCTTGATGAAACCAAACTGGTTTGGGTCCAGTGTCTGAAGGTTTCCTATATCTCTGTTGATCATCTCCATAATAATATTTTCCATGGCTTTACATATAAGCCTAGTGAGACTTATGGGTCTGTAGTTTCCAAGGTCTGTAGATGGCTCACCTTTGTGCAGAGGGATTCATAAAGCATGAAGCCTGTTTGGCAGCTAGAGTTAAATAGTAATTCCAGAGACTGGAACAACACTGTAGAATTTCTGCGTCAACATAATCAACACCACACTGTAGCCAAAAGTTTTTATTCACTCAATTCTCTAGCACATCGGCTGTAACACAGCCTTCAAGGAGTACAAATATACACAAAAAAGCTTTCCTTTGTATATATATATATATATATATCCCAGCAGTCCCAAACTCCCATCAATTAAACAATTATATAATTATATAATTAATTCATCATTTAAAACAGATACGTACAACTGATTTAAAATAAGTGTATCAAATAACACTTTTCCAACAATAATCTGTATGAAGTCCATTTGGTTTCAAAGTCTTATATTTCAGGATAAATAATGTCTCTTTATACAACAATTTATTTTTAAGATCTATATTAGTTACCCCTCGTACTTGTTCTAAAACAGTTGCTGTCAGACTTTCAGGGTCCCCCCCCATGACAAGCTTTAAAATGCTGAGCCAAAGGACTCTCTGTTCTTCCTGCCTTAATATCTATTAAATGTTCCAACAATCTTATTTTGAATGCTCTTTTTGTTTGGCCTACATAAAACAAGTCACAAGCACATTTTTTTGCATACATCACCACTTCTGTGAAACAATTACATTCCCCACTTACTCTAAAATAAATACCATTAATTTCTGATAATGTTTTACTATATCTTTACATCCTATACATCTATTAGAAGCTACAGTACCTATGTTGCATAACTGATGCATTACATTACATTTATGTACGGACAATGAGGTCTTTGAAAAAGAACTGGTAGATACTGTTGCTATGTTTAGAAACAGGAAGTATGATTCTAAAGTAATAGAAAGGGATATGCTTCAAGTTCAAGATCAGAGGTACGGAAAAATAAGTAAATGGAGGGTAAATATTCAGAATAATAATCATAGAAACAGGAGCAAAGATTGTTTTTTCTTTTTTTTGCAGTTATGAAATATAATATTTTAAGTGAAGATATAAAAATGTTATTTTACATTACTGGGATAATTTGAAGAGGTTTGATCAGTTAGAAGGGGTGACTATGGATAGACCCATTTTTTCATATCAGCGAGGCAGAAACCTGAAAGACATGGTAGTACATATCAAATTTCAAAGACCGAAAATAAATGTAATACATCAGTTATGCAACATAGGTACTGTAGCTTGTAATAGATGTATAGGATGTAAACATATAGTGAAATCATTCTCAAAAATTAATGGTATTTATTTTAGAGTAAGTGTGGAATATAATTGTTTCACAGAAGGGGTGGTGTACACAATAAAGTGTGCTTGTGACTTGTTTTATATAGGCCAAACAAAAAGAGCCTTCAAAATAAGATTGTTGGAACATTTAAGAGATATTAAGGCAGGAAGAACAGACAATCCTTTGGCTCAGCATTTTAAAGCTTGTCATGGGGTGGACCCTGAAAGTCTGACAGCAACTGTTTTAGAACAAGTAAGAGAGGTAACTAATACAGATCTTAAAACTAAATTGTTATATAAAGAGACATTATTATCCTGAAATATAAGACTTTGAAACCAAATGGACTTCATACAGATTGTTGTTGGAAAAGTGTTATTTGATACACTTATTTTAAATCAGTTGTACGTATCTGTTTTAGATGATGAAGTAATTATATAATTATATAATTGTTTAATGGATAGGAGTTTGGGACTGCTGGGATATATATAAAGGAATGCTTTTTTGTGTATATTTGTACTCCTTGAAGGCTGTGTTTCAGCCGAGGCACTAGAGAATTGAGTTAATAAAAAAGTAATTCCAGATTCCCTGATAGGTCATGTTTCATGCTATTTAGAAGGCATCTTGGGATATTGTCTGGGCCCATTGATGCAGTGTTCTTGGTCTTAGAGAGAGCATTAAGGACCTGTTCCCTAGTGATAGTAGGGGGAGTTATATTTGATGATATTTCATGAGGGAAGGTTGAGGGGGAGAAAGGAGTAAAGTTGGAGCTGAATTTATCAGCTAAGAGGTTTGCTATGTCTTCTGGCTCAGTATAGGTGGCTCCATTTACAATGAGCTCTGCACACAATTATGTATTGCCTTTGAGGTTGCAGACATAGCTAAAGAATGTTTTGTGGTTGTCATTGGACCAGGAGGCCAAACTTACCTCAAATTTGGCTTTGCTAGACTTTATTTGTCCTCTGAGTTTTTTGTTTAGTTTGATGAGACTGCTTTTATCCTGCTGGTTGCTGCACTTCCTAATTTTTGTCATGATTTTCTTCCTCCTGTTATACATCCGAATGATTTTGTGATTCCACCAGGGTGGCTTGTTTTTTTAGTTAGTTCTGTACTTCTTCCTGGTAGGTACAGCTGCCTCTATGCAGCTATTAACATGCTTGTACAGGATTTCTGTGAACAGTTCTGCATAGGAAGAAGTGTTCTCAGGGTATATGGGGGCTTAAACTTTTGACAGGTTCTCACTTACTAGCAGAAGATCAGCCTTAGAATAGTTCCTGAATATTTTTGGTTTAGCTTGGGGTGCAGGTTTTATTTTTACTTCAAAGGAGACCATTTTGTTGTCTGACCTTACCAGGGAAGGCATTACAGTAGGGGGTGTGCAGCAGTCTCCCATATTAGTGAGGACCAGATCCAGTATGGTTGCACCCTGGTTGGTGTATTGACTATCTGGTCAGGGAGTTTGTATTTACAAAATCCAGGAATCTCTGTGCATGTATGTTTGTTGCCATATGGGATTCCCAGTTAATAATGGGATAATTAAAGTCACCCATTAATATGGTATTGGGTTGGATGGTTAGTCTTTCTAATACATTTAAATACATGGTATGGGTTTCCTTGTTAATAGAGGCGGACCTATAACTTGCAAGGAAGTGGTATTGGATTTTACCTATGGTGATTTGAACATGGAGCAACTCAAGTGCATTGTCCTGTTTGACTATCTCCACCTTTAGTCCCTGTCTGCATAGTAGATGGTCTAAATGTGTGGAAGGTATTATAACCTTGCACTGCTGGTGTGTTGTCAGCAGCTTTAAACTACATCTCAGTGACCACACAGACATCACCATTCTCTAGGGTAAGGAGATCTACTAGGGAGTGGATGGAGTTTTTTTGTTTAGACTCCTAGCATTGAGCAGTAATACCTTTAGATTTTTCAGGCTGTTGCCTTTCCTTTTTTTCGTTGTTTTTGATACCTTTAGATTTTCTTTGTTTTGATTTGCTATGTCAGAAGTACTTTCAGTTTGGCATTGCCTAAAAAAGGCACTATGGGGAAGATAATGTTTTAGATAATATTTGAAAGCATAGGGGTGAGAGATGCCGACCATCCCTGGCAAAGCAGCGTGGTCTGCTGACCATCTCCTTCCATGCTGACAAATATTGCACCCCCTTAGAATGACACCAGAAACTGAGCCAATTACTAAAGTCAATAATCTTTTGTTCATATTGTGGCATCATCCTTGGAGAAGGTAAAATGCTGCTCAATGCTAGGCTCATACCAGCCTGATACACATATTCTGAGAGCTCCATGATGTCTCTTTTCATATAGTCTAGCGAGGTACGTCTCAGGTCATATACTACCACATGAACTATGACTGAGTCATATTGGTAATTGTAGTCCAAAGAACTGAGTGCATGAGTATTGTGGCAGGTCCTAGCCCCAGATGAGCAACTTCCCATATCATTCTCCTTACTCAGCCTGGTGAGAGAGACATCAGTGTTTCTCATGATGGAGTCTCCAGTGACTAGAATGATGGACTGTGTGGTGACTTGCCTTATGGGCTTAGAGGTAGAGGCTCGATGAGATGTAGCTCTATGTGTTGATGTGTGTGTTGTTTTGAAAGAGTGCACTTGGGGCTGCTGAGGGTATTTCTTATGTGTACTTTGTCTAGGAGCTCTTTGTGGTTTAGGAAGGTTACATGTATGTACCTCACCATATGTGGGTCGATATGTCTGCTTTGAATTGTGCATGATGAGTGCAGCATGCGTACTACTGACAACCTTATTAACATCAGGAGTACTTTTATGTGAGAGCTTTGCCTCCAGTGACATTGTGTAAATACATCTCTCACATAGCATATGCAGCAACTTCTGCATTGCCTCAGGATGCCAAGATTGGGAATCAAAGTTTAATTGATCTACTTTTACTATTTTTTTTCAATTTCTTAATATTTGATGATATTTTTTCCTATAACTTTTCTAATATTACAATTAAAATCACCTACTAATACAGTATCTATGCTTAATGTAACATATGGCTTTAATGATTCAATGAGTTTTTCTCTTTTTCTCTTATATGCCAGTATATGCATAAATCATTATTAATCAGAATATTTTCCATTGTATTTATTATCCATCACATGTGCTATGCCTGCTTTGAGAATAATATGGTCTAAAATGATCAAAAAAGCTTTAATAATACGGCTATTCCCATACAATTATTATTTGTTCCCAACTTCTGAACAATATTATTTCCTTATAATTATTTTAATTGCTTCCTATTTCTGCTGAAAACCTGGCAAACATCTTGTGAAAATATTATGTCTACTTCTTTGGCCCTCATATTTCACAAACCCCCTTGCCCCCTGTATATTTAGAGCTAGAAATATGTTGCAATTTATCTTGCAATTTTCTAATTTAACTAGATGTTCCCAACCACCTGCCCATAAACCGCAGTTGTCTTTATTTTTTTTTTATTTCAAAAACAGTATTGCATAAATAAGTGTTCAGTTCTTCTTGTGTCAAATCAGTTCTAAAGTGAATTAATAGTATTTTCTTAGTTATGTCCATTCGTGTAGTTAATACAAAATTAGTCCAACAAAGATTCTTTTTCTTTAAATTAATTCATTAATTTCCACAAACTTTTTTCCATCTCCAAACTAATGTCTCTAAATGGTTCTTTATCCAAAGATGAATGTTCTAATATCCATCATGTTAATTCCAAGCAGTAAGATAATATCCCATAGGTCATAGGTTCATACTAGGCTAACTGCTCTTGCGAGCCATTTTAAGCCTAGCCAATTATCCCCTGTGAGACTCAAACCCTGTACCTTGTGTTTGTAAGGCAAACACCTTAACCATTAGGCCACCCTCCCAACTAAAGGTTGCTTGTGCCCAAGGAGACACACAAAGTTGGCAAGTGCAGGATTCAAACCCCTACCTAACTACATCATGATACTACAGCAGTATGCATTTACACGACATGCTGTACACATTACATATCTGTCATTAGCAGTACCTTTTTTGAATGAAGTTTTAACACATGCTTGCATTTTTGATAAGACTGAGCACC